>NW_026860431.1:0-26274 GCF_026571515.1 Ruditapes philippinarum
TTTTCCCCCAAAATAAAAAAAAATTTTTGCAACGTTATCGTGGGCATAAAAAGGGGGATTAAGCTTTTTTTAATTTCCGGGGGACTAAAATAATGCATTAATTAAGTAATTTTACAAAAGTTTTTGAAGAAAAAGAAAATAAATGAAAAGTATCGTCAATAAACTGAATAATTATGACAATCAAAAATTAATCAAAATACAAATGCATTCATATTCTTCTTCCTAACTATACACAATGTTATTATGGCATATTTGTAATGTAAGTTTACAATTTCAAAACAGTCCATGATAACAGATCAATACACAAAACAAGATATATCAAAAAGTTTTAATATACAATTTTGTCACAGTAAAAAAGAACAGCTTTAACGTGCAATAAAATGTAATTAAGAATGAATAGGAATCTAAATATCGAATATATAAATGAATAAATACCGGTTAACAATTCGTTTACAATCAAGTCAATATATACTAGTAGTTACATTAAGACTTCATGTATAAAAGAACATGTTTTGCACAAACGAACTTAAACCGTGTATACATTCAATACAAATATATATAAAGAAGTATACAAAAATCAAAATTAACTTTGGCTGCAGGGTTCACAGCACGATATAACATTTACAGTTCAAATCAAATGATGATAAATAGATTACATCAAACTGGTGCTGTTAATACAGATTTTCACTATGACCGCCTTGAAAATGAAAGTTGAACACTGTAATTTTCATTTTAATAAATCTGCACGCATTATATGCAGTCATATTTCTCATTGGTGTAAACCTACTTTATCATTCAACTGATAAAATTGACAAGTGTTTTATGTTTAAATCACATGTGGTTTTATTTAATTGCAATTGAAATCTCCCTGTCTAAGACATTTATAATATCACAAATCGATAGAAATTAAAAATTATATAAAATACTATTTAAAACAAGAGCCGGTTGAACTGGGTGATGCACCCCGAACATGTTTTTGCCAGTTTTGGACACTAAGAATCTACTTCTTATTGATTCTCACAGTGTAAAAATCAACAAAGAGCAATAACTCTAATATAATGCAAGGCAGAGTTACGGTTGCATTGCACTTCTACTTAATGAGATTGCATAGAAAGTTTCTTGTTAATACCTCTTGTAGTTTCAGAGTTATGTCCTGGACAATGTTCAAAGTATTAATATGAACAAAGGGCAATCACTCCAAAATTAGGCAAGATAGAGTTACGATTCTTTTTCACTGCATCTCTACTCAGTGAGATTTATCTACCTACCAAGTTTTTTGTTGAAACTTCTTGTAGTTTCAGAGCTATGTCCCAGACAAGAAAAGACGACGGACAGATAGACAGACAAAGCGGCGACTTTATGCTCTCCCTTTGGAGAGTAAAATCAATTTAAAGATAGTGACAAATAAGCGTTGCTGTAGATAAACCTGGTACTTGGTAAATGCGCTTTCTGACGCGTTAACTTTGCCAATCACTTCTCATTTCTCGGTGTAAAGTTCATTATATGTCGGCGGTGCGGCTGGCTCCCCGTCAGCGTCAGTTTCCAATTGGGGCTGAGGCATAGCAGCGTTGATTCAAACAACATCCGATCTGCCAGCTATCAAACGCTGAAAGAAAATAAGCTGGCGAGTATGCATGGTTGGATTGAACGCACCCTCTATCCTGACATCCGGTGTTTCCAATATTCTCACCACCTGCCACCCATGCCGTCCAAAATGTTCGATCACCGGTTCCCAGTCTGTCGTGACGTTTGTCGAGGCTCCACCAAAACCCGGGGGCCATGCAACTCGGCTAAACCAATGCCCCAAAACCATTTTTTTTGCGGTTATCATTCAACCGTGACATGGTTTTTTCAAAAATCCAAAAAGACAGTTTTATTCTGCGTTGCATTGGGGTAAAACCACTCATCTCGGGCAGAGGAGACGAAAGCCTCAAATATTCCACCATTTTTCCAAAACCATTTCCCCGATATGGGACATTATAGCTCCCATTTATGACCCGAGTGAAACTGAGCATGCCCCCAAAGCTTTTTGGAATGTTGAAGTCATGGGACAGCTTACAACTTGAAAACATATCTCTCACAAAGGGGGGTGAGCGGGGTATTCGTAAAAATACGTTCAACGGAAAACCTTGTAACATTAAGAAGAAAAACAATGTGAATTTCACTAATAAAGTGAATGCCCGAGAACTTAATGAGTTATTTATTCGTCAGATTTTTCATTACCGGAAAAAGACATAGCTAGTAAACCAATCATGTCTAAAGCGTCATATTTCAGAAAAAAAAACAACTAGTAAGAGTGACATTAATTCTGTTATATTACGATACAATTTCTTCCCAGGTACCGGAAATCTTAAAACCACAAGTCCTTAACACCGAGTCAATCAAGTTGAACCTAATTGTATTGATTACAATATATACTAACTGGACCTAGGACTCGGTACTTGCAAATCCGAGTTATGTAGACAAAAACTCAAATGAGCATATTATGACAACTTAACCAATTAAAAGTAACATTAACTTCAAGCAACTTATTATACAACCAATAAGACAAAATATTCTGAAAGTACTCAACGCATCATTGCATACGGTACCAGTTTCCCCAGCTATTGTCTTTGTGCATTGACCGCCTGACCTCATTTGTCGCGCAACTCAATCTGTATGTCCCGCCCATACCAAGTTAACCTCTAACACTGAAGTCCAGCGGCCGACACACTATGTGAATATTGTCAGTGTTGAATATATGATATTGTCGTCGTACTTCCGGTATGAGCACCGCATTGATACAACACGTTACCAGACCACCTGCATGAACATTCTGGTTTGATCAATGGGAGATTTTTCCAACACGTACTGCCACTGCTGTGCATTTCTTCTGGTTAGCAAGCCTTCGGGAATAACCTTGGAATTTTATATTAACTTGGCTATGGCCAAGGAGGCGAAATCCGTAATTTTTTGTAGAACCAGTAGAGAAACGAATGGACTAGCATTTAAGCTTGGTCATACATTGCAGCAGCTGTGGATGTATGTTCTACGTTAGTTGACTTGCAGGGATTAGTTCGGATCCATGAAGCTGAAATGAGCGTGTACATCAAGCGTCGCATTGATAATGATGTGATGATATGGGATGGGATGACCGTTATAGAGGAGGCAACGGCGCGGCAGGTTGACCATCGGTTGTCGTAGGTAACGCTTGCCCATGTGACCTCTTTGAGTCAGCTTACTTACTGACATCCCAGTGCTACTTCTGTAAGCATAAAAAGCATATGTGCATACATATTTTTTCCAAAATAGATCTCAAAATCTCTTAAAGAGAGTCCGTTCTTTGAAGTATATAATGTCCCCCAGATTCTTTTACATTTTCCTGAACCAGATCCCTTCCGGGATGCCGTGAAAGGCAGGGTCAATCCCATCCTACGTAACAATGTTTAATGTGACTTAGTTTGATTTAGACTGAGTGAAAAGAGGATAACTTTTCAAAAAGCCTTTTGGAATGTGAAACATGCCATTGATTGTGACTGTCAAGCCCCAATATCACAAATGAAGCACAGGAAGGCTGAAAACTGGTTGCAAGACAGCATGAGAAGACCCACGATAAACTACATAGTTAGACTGCATTGTGCATATAGTATGCGTCTAAAGTGGTTTATAGTATGGTCCAATGTGTTTAAACATCAGTTCAATATTAGTAAACCTATTCAAAAAATATATAATAATTACATTTTTCCCATCGAAGGTTATGGAAGGGGGTGGTGATCAACTTGTTGTTAAATTCATAATAAAAACTATTTTAATAATCTTATGTCACATCCCCTGTATACAATCAGTTATACACTTTGCAAATATACAAATAAAAAATAACGATCATCAAATAAATATACATAGCCATCACAAGTAAAATTTACAGTTAATGTCATACACTTGCTAAAATTAATAATATCAACATTATCGAAACACTAATTTCATTAATATGTAAATAATATCAGATCACGCGGTACTCCAAATTGATTTTTTAAGCTACCCACACATAGCGTGTTAACCATTCTAATGTATAATAAATGTTCATTTTGTGTTAATTAGTCTGAATACCTATCGTCAGTTTTATCATTTATCCTATTTCTACAGACATAATTTCTATTCTAACAGACATGAATTTCTATTGCTAACTGACAATAATTTTCTATTCTTAAGACATATTTTCTATTCTTACAGACATTATTTCTATTCTTTAGACATAATTTCGATTCTTAACGGACAAATTTCCTATTCTACATACATAATTTTAGAATAGCATGCTGTTATGAACACAAAATTACCTCAGTATAAAAACTACATTTTTATTAACACGAATTTGAAACCACTATAACATATGTTAGAAACAAACCGTATGTCAAAACAAAAACTTTGGATTTTCACTTTCTTTACTGATTTTGTTGTTCTGTTATTTAATTGTAGAAAGGTTCGTATATAGCACTGGTGCTGATTGTATAAATTTTGAATAAATAAACTTACTTGTGTTTACTTCTCTTAAGTATTTTTCTTTACATTTCTTTACATTTCAGCACCAATACGCTCATACAAATCATAATAAATAAAGAGGGTAGAGTATAACTTTTGTGAACTATTTTGTATTAAATAGACCGTGAAAGACATATAAATAGTGTTTATGTTTACTTAAACAGAAAACAATAAGTTGAAACAGCGAATACTAATATTGATGAAAAACATCAAACCAGAACGGAAAACAGCACACTTGTTGCACAATTGACCGTCTGACCCAAATTACTGATACCATCCCTCCCTCCTTCCCCACCCCACACATACAAATAGTCATAACATGTCAATGCAAAGAATTAATTGAAACATATAAGGGACAGTATATATACATTAATCATGTATATATACATGATATTTATTGAAATGGCATAATCAGCATTATCTGAACAATAACAATTAACCACATTTTCTAGCAGTATTAGAGATACAACCGGACGAGTTGAAGGGCGCTTACTTACAGTTGATACTCAATACTCAACCAATGAACTGTTTAAGTACAATGATTTCAAACTCTGATTTTTTACTGAAGTGACAGAATTTTTGACTACGACGTTTGTTTACATTCACTTGTATTCAACTTTGAACATTAAAAAAATTACAGTATGTCTATTACATGCACTTCCGTTTAATTAGTAATTAAAGATTAAGCAGGGTTACTAAATGCTAATAAACAGGTCAACTGAGACCAATGTAAAAGTGGCTGGCACAGAAGCAGTAATGCATTAACTACTTCGGAAATTAAGGGGATTTGCCCCGTGATTTCTTGATGTTGACATTAATATAGAAGAGTTATATTAATAAAGAAGAGAAGTAGTCCTAGATTTGACTATTTAACAGTTCATAAACATAAAAGGTAGTCAATAACCAGCTGTCCTGCCCTGCGTTTCCGTCCCTGACGGTTCGTCTCGCCGGGTAGTTTTGGGATAACCGCGCGCGCTTGAATATTTGCAAATAAGCAGACTGTTCCTCCCCATATTATTTTATTAATGGCCATTATTATTGAAGTATTTAAATGTCAGCTAGTTTTAAGTCTTTATCTTATATAAATACTCAAGTGTAAGCGATGTAATTTTGTAATCAAGAAGCATTTTTTAAATCATTGTATAGCGTTATGTTATACTTACAGGCATTTCTTTCTATACTGGACCATGTTAATCAAAAGCATCTTCCCGTCTAAAAATTCTTTTGAACTTATATTTTCCCCATTAAAAAATCAGTTGACATTAAGAGTTTTTGTCTTCACTTTTGCAAAAATAACATTTTAATTTCAACCAAAAATGTTTAATTAAGTCTGAAATTTTGTGAAAAATACGTTCATGTAGACACTTCAATTTCAAAATGTGCATCTAAAAATGCACCAGAAGCACATTTAACATATAATTTCATTTTCCCGCTTGGGAAGACCCACAGACCCCCGTTAGAAGAGGAGTTCGGTTTTGAACGAAAGTCCCTTCCCAGTCCAAAAATTTTGGGATTCTGACTCTGTTTTGTTATTGTGTTGTTGATTTTTCTTTGAACTTAAACAGTCATAATAGAATATTTACAAATTATAGATTAATGTTTTTATTCAATAAAATCCATAACAACAAAGCATAAATTCATATTAGTTTTGCATCTTTATTATATTTATTCTATTTCATCATTTCTTTTCATTCATATATAAATCAAAATTAATAACAATTGAGTTTCCTTTTAATTCATTCATTAAAATTTATTCTATTAATACTTCATCAATTCTTACTCCAAGTCATATTTTATAGATTGAAAACTATTTAATTTTAAAGAGAAAAATCCAAAAAAAAAGCTGATTTTTCTCTATTTGGTAATATATAATATATAGCAACAATGATATTGTTTCATGTTAACAACTACATGGTGCTTAAATCAATTTTGGATGACAAAAGTTAAATTTATGTGAATAATGCTGATTTATATACAGTTACTGCTATTCATTTCTAGAAACCGTCAGGAGGAAAGGTTTTGGGGAGACTATCAAAATATTTAACCTTACGGATTTTTAGATAATTTTTGACATGGGTTCAAAAAATTCCAAAGGGCGTAGGCTCTGATCGCGTCTGATATTTCGACTGGGAGAACCCCGGTCAGGTGAAAAAACTGGTAAGTGGTAAGGGGAGATATGTCTGTCATTCGACCAAAATATAGTCATAGATCAGCCAGTAACCGTATATTTCTAACAGTATGCTTCAGCTAGATAAACAAAAGTACTCTTACCATGTCTATTCAAAATGTAAAAAGTATTCTATCTACCTTAGTTTCATGTAACGTTCTAACCAATTGTGCCTTAAGGCCCTTTATTTGCGGATCTAGACTACAGGAAAATATTTTCAACCTTTAGAAAAACTTACTCTGATAACAGGAAGTGTAAACAGTTTAGTCATAAACCAGTGTAGACTTATTAATTTATAGCACTGAATGAAAAACATCTTAAGAATGAATAAACGGCAATAAAACCAAGCACTTGTATAATTTTTTATGTGACTGGATAAAAGAAAACAAAACAACATAGCCTTGTAATATTTAAAATCAAATGACGATTGAATTATTTGCCAATCGATATGTAAAACAAACCATGGCGTACTTACTTTAAAAGGGAGAAAACTTTACGGTTAGTGTAAGGTAAATATTAAAGCTGCACGGTTCACTTGGGTGTTGGACTTAAAAACGCCTTTTCAAGAATTCCAAATAAAATGTATATTTGTCAATCCAGCACATGCACTGATCATATATATAAAAAACTAAATATAAGCCTTTTTTTAAAAAATGTCTATAATAATACAAAAAGAAAAAAGTTCGCCTGAAAAAAATCGCGGTCTTTCTTGTATTGCGAATCAATCCGCTAACAGTGATTGTGGGCCATCAACCGCTGGCACGTAGAACACTAAATCTGTGTATTTTCTTCCCCTCGGTCCGCCTATCATAACAGCTTATTACGCAACGTAAAGTATCTGTAGAACTCTATCAATGGAAAAAAATCTGTAAAACATTACATATAAAGAACAGTGGTATCGTAGCGAATGGTTGTCCTCAACTTATTATGATAATTCGTATATAATTGCTTCTTATAGCCCTATGAAAAATAAACTGCCTAACGTCTCGGGACTAAGTATTTTTAAAAAAATTTAATAATAAAATCCAAATTAATTTCAAAAAATATATACGTATTTTTTATGGCTTTCAAAACAGCTTACATTGGCCTCTTGACAATAACCACGAATCATATATATGTTCCATGTAAAAACAAATAAAAAAAATGAATGACTAATATTGTCACTTGCAGGAAGCCACGTACACACAATGGGCCTTCATGAAAGACATGAGGTTAAAGACCGAGCGTTTATATATCCCGCAAGGATACATTGCTCTCTTTGGAAAAATACACATATTGACCGCTAAACAAGAGTATTAGTCTCCATGTAGCCACGATTACCCCATAAAAATAATTCTAAACGGTTTGCATTTGTTTCTATTACTTAGCCACGTATGGCCCCGTGTAAAAAATTCTTAAATGCTGGGCAGTATAGACTGTCCTATTTGCTTGTGAACAACAACATATGGGCCCCTGTTAAAAACTGAAACAACCGTATAATAGACTATATATTTCTCTTGCAGGTTGCCACGCATGGCCTCGTGAAATACTCAAACCGATTAAAACGCTGAACTTGTTTATTTTCTCCTTGTACAGGGTAAATATGGACCCACTTTGTAAAATGAAAATCATTTACCCCCCCCTAGCCAAGAGTATAGCGTTTCTTATGTAGCCTCGTGAAAAATTAAAAAGGTCGCCAGTAATAGACTGTCAATTCGGCTATTATTAAGCCACGTTATGTGCCCATGAAAAGTTCTAAACGGCTGCATCAAAGGGGACTGTGTGACTTTTTCTATTACTTAGCACGTATAGGCCCCTGTAAAAAACTTAAATGCTCGCATTAATAGGATGCCTATTCGCTTGTGGCACAGGCAAATATCGCCCTATGTAAAAAACTGAGATGACTTTAGATTATAGGCCTGTAATGGCCTCTTGCAGGCAGCCACGCATGAACCACATAAAAAACACTTTATGTGTTAAAGGCCGAGCTCGTTTATTTTGTCCCGCTGCAAGAAGTACCACACCCCTGTTTGAAAAATACCAGAAGATTACCCCCAAACCAACGTATTGGGCTCCTACGTAGCGCTTTATTGGGACCGTGAAAACCTTATAAAAGTTGCAACAATGAACTATGCATTATTTCTCTGTACTAAACCAACGTATGCCCCGTGTTAAAAAACGTGAATGGCAGCAGACTGGTCTGTCATTCGGCCTGTGGACCAGCCCAACGCTATATAGCCCGTGTAAAAACTGAAAATGACTCAGTAATAGCTGAATATTGTCTCTTACAGGTATCCACATATGACTCATAAAAGACAATTAATGGTTAAACGCCGAATTGTTTATTTGTCCCGTGCAGGTACATTGTGACCCCTTTGGAAAAGACAATTAACACACCTAGGCAAAAAGTAATTTGGTCTCCTATATAGCCACAGATGGCCCCATGAACACAAATTCTAAACCGGTCGCAGGCAACAGCAATGACTGTGCATTGTTCTATACTAGCACGTATGGCCCCGGTGTTAAGAAAAACTTTAATGATCAAGCCGTACTGGACTGTTATTCGCCCTGGACAGCCACATATGGCCCCGTTGTAAAAACTAAAACGACTTTAGTAATAGGCAATTATATTTTTCTTGCAGGTACCACGTAGGGGCCCCGTGTAAAAAAAACTTAAATCTCGGTAGTACTGGACTGTCTATCCCTCTGGACAGCCACCAATTGCCCCGTGTAAAAAACTAAAACGACTTAGTAAAAGGCTATATATTTCTCTTGCAAGGTAGCCACGTATTCTCTCTTTGATATATATATATATCTCTCTATATATTGCCTCCTATTCTCTCTCTATGCAACATTATCCTCTGTGTAATATATATCTATATATACCTTATAGTTATCTAAACTCTAATCTAGGTACTCTATCTATAAAATATCCTAAATCTCGGTAGTACGACTGTCGTATTCGCCCGGAGCTAGCCACTATTATGGCCCTATAATCCTTCTCTCCCCTTCGTTGAGAGAGAAAATATATAGTCCCCTATTACTAAAGTCGCTATATTTAGTTTTTACACGGGGCCTATTACTAAAGTCAGAGTCGTTTTAGTTTTTACACGGGGCCATATGTGGCTGTCCACGGGCGAATAGACAGTCCAGTACGGCTGACATTAAAGTTTCTTACACGGGGCCATACGTGGCTAAGTAATAGAAACAATGCACAGTCCATTGCTGTTGCTGCGACCGTTTAGAATTTGTCATGGGGCCATATGTGGCTATATAGGAGACGCAATACTTTTGCTAGTGTGTTAAATATCTGTCATTTTCCAAAGGGGTCACATGTACCCCTGCACGGGACAAATAAACAAGTTCGGCGTTTAACCATTATTGTATTTTCATGAGGTCATATGTGGATACCTGCAAGAGACAATATTCAGCCTATTACTGAAGTCATTTCAGTTTTTACACGGCGCTATACGTGGCTGTCCACAGGCGAATAGACAGACCAGTACTGCTGCCATTCACGTTTTTTACACGGGGCCATACGTGGTTTAGTACAAGAAATAATGCATAGTTCATTGCTGCAACCTTTTTATAAGTTTTCACGGTCCCAAAAAGCGGCTACGTAGGAGACCCAATACGTTGGCTTTGGGGGTAATCTTCTGGTATTTTCAAAAGGGCGTGTGTACTCTTGCACGGGACAAATAAACGAGCTCGGCCTTTAACCAATAAAGTGTTTTTATGTGGTCATGCGTGGCTGCCTGCAAGAGGCAATATACAGCCTATATCTAAAGTCATCTCAGTTTTTACATAGGGCCATATTTGCCTGTCCACAAGCGAATAGGCAGTCTATTAATGCCGAGATTTAAGTTTTTACAGGGGCCATACGTGGCTAAGTAATAGAAACAGTCACACAGTCCTTTGATGCAGCCGTTTAGAACTTTTCATGGGGCCATACGTGGCTACATAATAGCGAATTGACAGTCTATTACTGCCGACCTTTAAGTTTTTTCACGAGGCTACATAAGAAACGCTATACTCTTGCTAGGGGGGGGTAAATATCTTTCATTTACCAAAGTGGTCATATTTTACCCCTGTACAGGAGAAATAAACAAGTTCAGCGTTTAACCGTTGAAGTATTTTCACGAGGCCATGCGTGGCAACCTGCAAGAGAAATATATAGTCTATTACTACGGTTGTTTCAGTTTTAACACGGGGCCATATGTTGTTGTTCACAAGCAAATAGACAGTCTATAACTGCCAGCATTTAAGATTTTTACACGGGGCCATACGTGGCTAAGTAATAGAAACAAATGCAACCGTTTAGAATTTTTTATGGGGTCATACGTGGCTACATAGGAGACGTAATACTCTTGTTTAGCGGGTAAATATGTGGTATTTTTCCAAGAGAGCATATGTAATCCTGTGCGGGATATATAAACAAGCTCGGCCTTTAACCATCAATGTACTTTCATGAGGCCATTGTGTGTACGTGGCTACCTGCAAGAGACAATATATAGTCATCTCAGTTTTTACATGGAACCATAATATGATTCGTGGTTATTGTCAAGAGGCAATGTACAGCTCGTTTTGAAGCCATAAAAAATAAAAGTATATATTGATATGATAATATTAATTAATATAGTCCGAGACGTTAGCCAGTTTATTTTCATAGGGCTATAAGAAGCAATTATATACGAATTATCATAATAAGTCTGACTGGACAACCATTCGCTACGATCACCACTGTTCTTTATATGTAATGTTTTAAAGATTTTTTCCATTTGATAGAGTTCTACAATACTTTTTAAACGTTGCGTAATAAGCTGTATGATAGGCGGACCGAGGAAGAAAATACACAGATTTAGTGTTCTAGTGCCCAGCGGTTGATGGCCCACAATCACTGTAGCGATTGATCGCCATAAGAAAGACCCGATTTTTTTCCGGCGAACATTTTTATCTTTTGTATTATTATAGACATTTTTTCAAAACGGCTTATATTAAGTTTTTTATATATATGATCAGTGCATGTGCTGGGATTGACAAATATACATTTTATTTGGATTTTAAAGGCGTTTTAAGCTCCACACCCCAAGTGAACCGTGCAGCTTTATATTTACCTTACACAACCGTAACAGTTTTCTCCCTTTTAAAGTAGTACGCCATGTTTGTTTACATATCGATTGCAAAATAATTCAATACGTCATTTTGATTTTAATATTTACAAGGTATGTTGTTTTGTTTTCTTTATCCAGTCACATAAATATTAATAACAAGTGCTTGGTTTTATTGCCGTTTATTCATTCTTAAGATGTTTTTCATTCAGTGTATAAATAAGTCTACACTGGTTTATCAGTGTTTATAACTGTACACTTCCTGTTATCGGAAGTAACGTTTCTAAAGGTTGAAATATTTTCTGTAGTCTAGACTCCCAAATAAAGGGCCTTAGGCACATTGGTTAGAAGTTACATGAACTAAGGTAGATAGATACTTTTTACATTTTGAATAGACATGGTAGAGTACTTTTGTTTATCTAGCTAAGCATACTGTAGAAATATACGGTTACTGGCTGACTATGACTATATTTTTGTCGAATGACAGACTATTCTCTCCCTTACCACTTACCAGTTCTTTCACCTGACGGTTCTCCCAGTCGAAATATCAACGCGATCAGAGCTACGCCCTTTGGGATTTTGACCATGTCAAAAATTATCTAAAAATCCCGTAGGTTAAAATATTTTGACTAGTTCTCCCCCAAAACCGTTTCCTCCCCTGACGGTTCTCTAGAAAATGAATAAGCAGTAACTGGTATATAATCGCATTTCACATAAATTTACTTTTGTATACAAAATTGATTTAAGACCATGTAGTTGTTAACATGAAACAATATCATTGTTGCTATATATTATATATTACCAAATAAAGAGAAAAATCAGCTTTTTTTTGGATTTTTCTTCTTTGAAATTAAATAGTTGTCAATCTATAAAATATGACTTGGAGTAAAGAATTAATGAAGTATTAATAAATTTTAATGAAATGAATTAAAGGGAAACTCAAATATGTTTATTAATTTTGATTTATATATGAAGAAAAGAAATAAATGAAATAGAATAAATATGAATAAAAGATGCAAAACTAATATGAATTTATGCTTTGTGTTATGAATTTTATGAATTAAAAACAATTAATCTGTAAATTTGTAAATATTTATTATGACTCTTTAAGTTCAAAGAAAAATCAACAACACAATAACAAACAGAGTCAGATCCATAAATTTTCGGCTGGGAAGGGACTTCTGTACAAAGACCGAACTCCATCTTCTAACGGGGTAGGGAGTCTAGGGATCCTTCCCAGTGGGAAAAGTGAAATCTATATGTTAAACGGTGGCTTCTGGTGCATTTTAGATGCACATTTTTAAATTGAAGTGTCTACATGAACGTATTTTTCACAAAATTTCAGACTTATTAAATTTGGGTTGAAATAACATGTTATTATTGCAAAAGTGGAAGACAAAAACTCTTAATGTTAACTGATTTTTAGGGGGAAAATATAAGTTCAAAAGAATTTTTTAGACGGGAAGATGCTTTTGATTAAATGGTCCAGCTATAGAAAGGAAAAGCCCTGATAATGTATAACATAAACCCTATAAAAACAATGATTTAGAAATGCTTCTTGATTACAAAATTACATCGCTTACACTTGAGTATTTATATAGATAAAGACTTAAAACTAGCTGAACATTTAAATACTTCAATAATAATGCATTAATAAAAATAAATATGGGGAGGAACAGTCTGCTTATTTGCAAATATTCAGCCGGTTATCCCCCAAAATAGGGAGAGAACCGTCAGGGAGGAAACGCCAGGGGAGGAAGTGGTATCTGACTACCTTTATGTTAAGTGATGTTAACAATAAGTCAAATATAGGACTACTTCTACTTCCCTTTATTAATATAACTTCCTTCTAATATTAATGTCAACATCAAAGAAATCACGGCATCACTTATTTCCGAGTACGTTAATAGCATAGTTCTGTGCCAGCCACTTTTAACATTGGTCTAAGTTGACCTGTTTATTAGAATTTAGTACCACATGCTTAACTTTAATTACTAATTAAACGGAAGTGCATGTAATAACATATGTAATTTTTTAATGCTTCAAAGTTGAATAAAGTGAATGTAAACAAAGCGTCGTAGTCAAACTGTCTCTTCAGTAAAAAAAATAGTTGAAATATTGTACTTAAAAGTTCTATGGTTTGAGTATTGAGTATCAAACTGTAAGTAAGCGCCCTTCAACATCGTCCACGGTTGTATCTCTAATACTTGCTAGAAAACTGTGGTTAAATTGATTATCTGATTATTGTAATGTTCAGATATGCTGATTATTGACCATTCATAAATACATGTATATATACATGACTTAATGTATATATACATGTCTTATATGTTTCAATTATTCATTTGCATTGACATGTATATGACATTTGTATGTGTGGGGTGGGGAAGGAGGGAGGGATGGACAGTAATTTGGAGTCAGACGGTCAATTGTGCAACAAGTGATGCTGTTTCCGTTCTGGTTGATGTTTTTCATCAATATTAGTATTCGCTGTTTCACTTATGTTTTCTGTTTAAGTAAACATTAACACTATTTATATGTCGTTCACGGTCTATTTAATACAAAATAGTTCACAAAAGTTATACTCTACCTTCTATCTTTATTATGACTTGTGTGAACGTATTGGTGCTGAAATGTAAAGGAATGTAAAGAAAAATACTTAAGAGAATAAAACACAAGTACAGTAAGTTTATTTATTCAAAATTTATACAATCAGCACCAGTGCTATATACGATCCTTTCTACAATTAAATAACAGAACAACAAAATAAGTAAAAAGTGAAAATACCAGTTTGTTTTGAACATACGAGTTTGTTTCTAACATATGTTATAGTGGTTTACAAAATTCGTGTTAATAAAATGTAGTTTTTATACTGAGGTAATTGTGTTACATAAACCAGCAATGCTATTCTAAAATTATGTATGTAAGAATAGAAATTATGTCCGTAAGAATCGAAATTATGTCCTAAAGAATAGAAATTATGTCTGTAAGAATAGAAAATATGTCTTAAGAATAGAAATTATGTCAGTTAGAATAGAAATTATGTCTGTTAGAATAGAAATTATGTCTGTAAGAATAGAATAAAGTGATATAACTGACGATAGGTATTCAGACTAATTAACACAAAAATGAACATTTATTATACATTAGAATGGTTAACACGCTATGTGTGGGTACGCTTACAAATCAATTTGGAGTACCGCGTGATCTGATTATATTTACATATTAATGAAATTAGTGTTTCGATAATGTTGATATTATATTTTAGCAAGTGTAAGACATTAACTGTAAATTTTACTGTGTGATGGCTATGTATATTTATTTGATGATGTTATTTTATTTGTATATGCAAAGTGTATAAACTGATGTATACAGGGATGTGACATAAGATATTAAAATAGTTTTATTATGAATTTAACAACAGTGATCACCCCCACCCCCCTTCCATAACCTCGATGGGAAAAATGTAATTATTATATATTTTTGATAGGTTTACTTATATTGACTGATAGTTTAAACACATTGGGACCATACTATAAACACATTTAGACCATACTATATGCACAATGCCAGTCTACTACTGTAGTTTATCGGTGGCGTCTTCTCATGCTGTCTTGCAACCAAGTTTCAGCCCTTCCTGTGCTCATTTGTGATATTGGGTTGACAGTCACAATCAATGGCAGTGTTCAATTCCAAAACGGCTTTTTGAAAAGTTATCCTCTTTTTCACTCCAGTCTAAATCAAAATAAGTCACCAATTCAACATTGTTACGTAGGATGGATTGACCCTGCCTTCACGGCATCCCGGAAGGGATCTGGTTAAGGAAATGTAAAAGAATTGGGGGACATTATATACTTCAGAACGGACTCTCTTTAAGAGATTTCGAGATCTATTTTGGAAAAAATATGTATGCACATATCAGTAAAAGAATATGCTTTTTATGCTTACAGAAGTAGCAACATGGGGATGTCAGTAAGTAAAGCTGACTCAAAGAGGTCACATGGGCAAGCGTTACCTAGACAACCGATGGTCAACCTGCCGCCGTTGCCTCCCTATAACGGTCATCCCATCCAATATCATCACATCATTATCAATGCGACGCTTGATGTACAAGCTCATTTCAGCTTCATGGATCCGAACTTATCAATCCAGTCAACTAACGTAGAACAGTACTATCCACAGCTCGCTGCAATGTATGACCAAGGCTTTAAAATGCTAGTATTCGTTTCTCTACCTGGTTCTACAAAAAATTACGGATTTGCCTCCCTTGGCCATAGCCAAGTTAATATAAAATTCCAAGGTATATTCCGAAGGCTGCTACCAGAAGAAATGGAACAGCAGTGGCAGTTACGTGTTGAAAAATCTACATTGATCAACCAGATGTTCATGCAGTGGTCTGGTAACGTGTTTCTCAATGCCGGTGCTCACACCGGAAGTACGACCGACAATAATCATATATTTCAAACACTGAACAATATTTCACAGAGTGGCGGACGGCTGATCAGTGTAGAATTAACTGGTATGGCGGGACAACAGATTGAGATGCAGCGACAAATGATGCAGCGTCAAGCACAAAGACAATACTGGGCAACTGGCACCATGCCAATGATGCGTGAGTACTTTCAGACATATTTTTGTCTTATTTTGTATAATATTCTTAAGTTAATGTTACTTTTAATGTTAAGTTGGTCTAATATGCTCATTGAGTATTTTGTCTACAGAACTCGGATTTGCAAGTAGTCCAGTATGCATGTATATTGTAATCAATTAGGTTCAACTGGATTGACTCTGAGAGGATTTGTGTTTAAAGATCTGTCGGTTACCTAGGAAGAATTGGTCAGTAATATACAGAATTAATGTGCACTCTTTACCTAATTGCTGAAATATGACGATTTAGAATGATTGGTTTACTAGCTATGTGTTTTTTCCGGTAATAGAAAATCTTGCAAATAAACAACTCATTAAGTTCTCAGGCATTCATTTTTATGCTGAAATTGCACATTGATTTTTCTCTTTAATGTTACAGAGGTTGCCGTTGACGTATTCTACGAAGTACCCCGCGCACCCTCTAGTGAGAGATATGTTTATCAAGTTGTTAGCTGTCCGATGACTTCAACATTCCAACAAAGCTTCCCACATGGTCAGTTTCACTCGGTCATAAACTGGGAAGCTATAATGTCCCAGTATCTGGGAACTGGTTGGAAACTGGTGGAGATATTTGAGGACTATTCTGTCTCCTCCGTCAGTCAGATGAGTGGTTTCACCGCCAATGTAACGCAGAATAAGAACTGTCTTTGGATTTTTGAAAAACCATCGTCACGGTTGAATGATAACACGCCATTTTATGAAGGAACAATGGTGGAGCATTGGTTTAGAACAAAAACTGAGTTGCATGGCCTCGGTTTTGGTGGAGCCTCGACAAACGTCACGACAGACTGGGAACCGGTGATTGAACATTTTGGACGGCATGGGTGGCAGGTGGTGAGAATATTGGAAACACCCGATGTCAGGATAGAGGGTGCGTTCAATCCAACCATGCATACTCGCCAGCTTATTTTCTTTCAGCGTTTGATAGCTGGCAGATCGGATGTTGTTGGAATCAACGCTGCTATGCCTCAGCCCCAACCGGAAACTGACGCTAACGGGGAGCCAGCCGCACCGCCGTCATATAATGAACTTTACACCGAGAAATGAGAAGTGATTGACAATATTAACGCTCAAGAAGCCGCATTTACCAAGTACCAGGTTTATCTACAGCAACGCTGATTTGTCACTATTTTTAAATTGATTTTACTTTTTATGTTCCCCAAAGGGAGAGCATCAAGTCGCCGCTTTGTCTGTCTATCTGTCCGTCGTCTTTTCTTGTCTGGGACATAACTCTGAAACTTCATGAAGTATCAATACAAAACTTTGTAGTACATGTAGATAGATCTCACTGAGTAGAGATGCAGTGGAAAAGAATCGTAACTCTAGCTTACCTAATTTTGGAGTTATTGCCCTTTGTTCATATTAATACTTTGAACATTGTCCAGGACATAACTCTGAAACTACAAGAGGTACCAACAAAAGCTTTGTAGGTTGATAGATCTCACTGAGCTGAGTAGAGATGCAGTGAAAAAGAATCGTAACTCTATTTTGTCTAATTGTGGAGTTATTGCCCTTTGTTCCCTATTTATACTTCGAACATTGTCCAGGACATAACTCTGAAACTACAGGAGGTATTAACAAGATGTTTTGTATGTCCAAAACATGTTCGGTGAGCATCACCCGGTTTTAAATAGTATTTTTATATATTTTTTAATTTCTTCTTCCTTAAAGTAATCGATTTGTGATATTATAAAAGTCTTAGCGAGGATGATTTCAATTGAATAAAACCACATGTGATTTAAACATAAAGCACTTTTCAATTTTAGCAGTTGAAAGATAGAGTAGGTTTACACCATGGAGAAATATGACTGCATATAATGCGTGTAGATTTATTAAAATGAAAATTACAGTGTACATTTTATTTTCAAAGCGGCCATCATTGTAATTATTCAGTGAAAATCTTTATTAACATCACCGGTTTGATTCTATTAATCATCATTTGATTTGAACTGTAAATGTTATATCATGCGGTGAACCCTGCAGCTAAAGTTAATTTTGATTTTATATACTTCTTTATAATTATATATTTGTATTGAATGTATACACGGTTTAAGTTCGTTTCTTTCATACATGAAGTCTTAATGTAAATATATATTGACTTGATTGTAAACAAATTGTTAACGGGTTTTTATTTATAAACAGGTATTTATTCATTTATATTTTCTATATTTAGATATGTATTAATTAATTCTTAAATTACATATCGTTCATTCATTTTTATTGCATGAGTGATACATGTTTAAGTTTTTTTACTGTTACTTTATTAAAACTTTTTGATATATCTTGTTTTGTTTATTGATCTGTTATCATGGACTGTTTTAAAATTGTTAACTATGTTTTTGCGTTTACATTACAATATAGTTAGGAAGAAGAATATGAATGCATCTGTATTTTGATTAATTTTTTATAGTCGTATTCAGTTTATTGACGATACTTTTCATTTCTTTTCTTTTCCTTCAAAATCTTTTGTAAAATTACTTAATTAATGCATTATTTTAATCTGAGACTTAAAATGACTTAATCCCATCTTTTATGCCCACGATAACGTTGCAAAAAATTTTTGGCCCAACCCTTTTGTATATTGTGAGTAAAATTGATGTATATTTATATATGCAATAAAATATTATATTAAACTAAGTTTATTGAATTTTATATTAATTTTAAGATTTCTTGTTTTTGAAGTATGATAAGTGATTTTTTAAAGCGTATTCATACCATATTCCAATCACTAATTGTTACTGATTAACGTGTTATCATTCGATATACCATATAATTTGTAACACTATGTATGCACTGATGTACTGTTAATATGATGTTTGTTGATTATAACCAAAAAACAACCCTGCTTCGATTCCTTTCTTTTTATACGCCCGAAGAAGTGTTCGCACCTATAGGAGAGTAATTATGTGGTTACAGGAACAGGTACCTCTACTTTTCCTTGTATGTCATTTCATTCAGTAAGCTTTTATATGGCTATTTTTCTTAAATAAGGCTAAAGGAACACTGTGGAGAACAATAGAGTATGCACGTTAGTACTATCCCGTAAGAACTTCTGTCCGTAGACAATTGGTTTCGAAGAATTTCAATGAATGCGTTTATATTTGATAGGCATGTATCAAAGTGGTGATACTTTGTGACCATTTGAATACGGACCACGATGATTTTGTGTCAGATTCCGGTATTTTTTATAACTATGTTGTAACCCAACCGATTTTGTCGAGATAATGCCCAATTTCTACAAAAATGTTTATGACTTAAATGCTTCAAAACAATAAAACTAACATTTTCACATTTTTTAAAGACACGATGTTTCATTGGTTTGTAGTAGAGGCTTTTCCTTCACAAAATTATTTTACACTCCGAGACTTTAAAGGTGTATTAAAAGGCCACGGAGTCTCTTTGTGAGAAGGTTGGCTCAAATGGTAGAACTTTGGACTGTGAATTGATTCCCAGACGGTGCAGGTCAATTTCGTTGTGATTGATCATGAAATTCTTTCTACGGTCATTCGCACTGTACCTCTGTTCTGGCATGAACAGAAGTTATCAGTTCCTTACGAAAGTAGAGGCACAGGTACTGGTAAACAGCTTGACGGCCTGCCCAGGCAGTGGCTTAACTGTGCTCTTGTAGATTCAAAGTGGCTCACCGCCGTTATCTTGAGGGAAAATTACCAGCATTAATATTTTTAAGAACTTTGTTATTGAAATCTGTAAGCCAATAACTATGCACGAACCCGCTGGGATCTTGGACTTCTCCTGTGCCTTCTTTGCCTTAAGCGCTCTTTGCGATTGTTGCTGGTATTTTTGCTCATGCAAAAAAATCTGGATTTATTGCAAAACACACGCACGTACGTACGCACGCACGCACATACACACACATTCCTTGTTTTTGTATAAATGTTATCTTTTGGAGTATCTTGATACAGTGACTGCTGTTGCTTGATGCGAAATGCCTGTTTCATTGAAAGATCTTCACTAGTTAGAAACAATTTAATTATTTTAAGAAATACGTAAACAAGTAGGCATAAACAGATTTTTATTATATCCATCATTCCATGGCCTCAGCTTTTATGGATCCTCGACGAACGTTGCGACACACTGGGAACAGTGAACATTATGGGTGACAGGGGGTGAGAATATTGGTTACACTAGATGTCAGGATAGAGGGATCATTCAGTCCAATCGTGGATACGCGCCAGCTTCTTTAGTTAGCTGAAGGTCGGATGTTGTCGGAACAAACACAGTTATGCACCAGTCTAACCCAGAAACTACCGCTCATATATATACGGAGGTGTGGATGGGTCCCCTTTGAGCGGTAGTTTCTGGGTTAGACTGGTGCATATATATATATATATATATATATATATATATATATATATATATATATATATATATATATATATATATATATATATATATAATATATCAAATTTTACGCTATATTGTTTATTGTTATATAACTTTTAATATTTTTGTAAATTGAATCATAATAAATGCATGTCTTATTGGGGGTGCTCGCACTTACATTGATTAAAACTACACGTGTTTCAAGCATAAAAGCGCTTTTAAATTTTATCAGTTGAATGATTGAGTAGGTTCATATTAAGGAGAAAATGACTTATATAGAGTGTATGCATCTGTTAAAACGAAAATGACAGTGTTCAACTTTAATTTCCAACGCAGCGAAATCTTTATCAACATAACCAATTTGATGTGTTCAATTTATCATCATTTGATTCGAACTGCTGAATGTTATGTCGTGCGGTGAACCCTGATCTTGATCAGATATATTTATATTGAGTGTGTATATATACTGTTGTTCTGTAAATATTCAGTTCATTTGTGCAAAATATGTTCTTTCATTCATGATTGACGAATGTAACTGATGTGAATAAATTGAAAACGGCTTAAATTTATAAACAGGTATTTATTCATTGATTATATAATATTGGCATTTATGATTTTTCTTAATAATTATACATATCGTTCGTTATCATGTGCTTTAATATATTGATGTACCGGGTTTTTTTTGTTGTTGTTTTTTTTTTTTTTTTTTTTTGGTTTTGGTTTTTTTTTTAAGAATGTTTGTTGTTCATTTTATTTTCCCTTTTACTTGTTTTACGTTGTGATCATTTATAAATTAACCTAAAAGTTAAAGAACTATACTCATAGAACTAATAACTATCCTTTTTTATGTTATTTTATAGTGGCAAAACTATCCCTTATATTTTATCTTAGAGCTATCCTTCAAATTATATTTTAGTGTGGTAAAAAACATCCTTTACATTTTAATTTAGAATGGTTAGAACTGTCCTTAACATTTTATTTTTAGAATGACCAATGAAAATTCTTCTTATATTCAGTCCTTCCCTGTTAATTTTACAGGAACAGACCGACTACGTCCGAAATGTATATGCCATATATCAACCCAAACTCCTCACAGTGATTACCTCCCTTGGCAGACTTCAAAGACGTCACATGATGATGAAAGTCACATGACGTAACGTCGAACTTCAAATGTAAATATAGAAAATCTAACGTCATTTTTCTCTTTCTGTTTTATTTTTAACTTTTAGTGCCTACAATCGATATAGTTTATCAAAAAATTATCAAAAGTATACAAAATAACGAAAAATAAATTCAAAAGCTAAAAAATATAAAATATCAAAATATTGTCTCGGTAGAAAATATTCTCATATTTTTTAAAATTATTTCTAAATATTCATATTATTTATTTATTTATCCATTAACATTGTTTAATCAATGAGAAAAAACTTAACTGATAGATAAAAGCAGTAAATTAAACAATTTTTGAAAAAATATAATATATCAGAAATTCTTATATATTGGGACCTTGGTGGCAGAGATCTACGCCGAAGAATTAAGGGGAGATCACTGTGTGGATAGGTTTAGGTTTATTTGAATACGTCAGGGCCCATATGGGCATGTGACAACATAAAACAGTACATACATACAAAATAATACAAAATGGCAAATAATATGTAAAAACAAAATACTACAAAATGGCAAATTATAAATGGTCATACAACTCCATGATGTAATAAAATTACTGTAATAATTGACTGATAATGGAGGATGAGAGAGAAAAATCAAAATTCATTGCGAGAAAAAAACAAAGAGAAAATACATAATCTAATAAGCTAACATTATTTAAATAATAACATAATATTTTTGCAAAATATGGCAAGTTTCAAAAGGATATCTTTATTACTATGGTTCATTAATTTTTCAAATTTTAGAGATTGATATCAACCAACATCATCAAAATACTCTATCGTAAAAGGCTGTTGGAACCAGCGTAAATTTTAGCTCGTCTGTTTCGAGTGTCAGTGTTTGGCCACCAAATACAAAACCACCGAAAAAAATCCACTATCAAAACAGTTATTGACAAAAATGAAATAGTTGGTTCAATTTTCCTTGATCTCTCTAAAGCTTTTGACTATGTGGATCACTACATTATTATTGAAAAGGTTAGAATGTGTAACCTAGATCCTTCATCAGATGCTTATTTTTCCTCCTATTTACATGTAGATTGCAGTACCCAATCCGGTTTATATTCAGAGTCAAGCTCAGGAACTACTGAAGTTCCTTAGGGCTCAGTGCTAGGTCCTATTCTGTTTTTAATCAATATCAATGACTTGCCTTTGTCTATGGAAAAACAGAAACTGATAATTTTGCTGACGACACCACCCTTTCAACCTCTGATGTATCCCTTAATAGAGTAGTTGAATCTCTTACCCATGATCTTTGAAATGCCAACAAATGGTGTGATTTGAATCGCATGTCTATCAATTCTAACAAAACTAAGGTCATGTATACGTCCTCAAACACAAGCAAAATTATATTTATGAAATTAATCCTGTTTTCATATAAAACAGAGCAAATTGTTTGTAGCTCTGAAGAAAAGTTATTCGGTATTACAATTAATAACACCTTTTCTAGGCAAAAACCATATTGATAATGTTCTTAAAAAATGCAACTCATTGTTACATTTATTATCTCGTATAAAATTATTCATATTTATACCTGTACGTAAAATGTTTTACAATGCATATATTTTACCACATCTTGACTATTGTTGCATAATTTATGGTAACTGTACGTCTTTTCTAGAAGATTAACTTATTAAGTTCCAAAACAGAGCTGCAAGACTCATTCTAGACAAAGATTATGACACTCCTTCTGTTGAACCTTTTTCTGAACTCCGCTGGATGACCTTTTCACAGAGGGTTGTTTTTCGCCTTCTTATTTATTAATGATTTCATTTTATCGTCAGATGTTTATATTTTGCGTTCATCATCTGATTTTCAACATTATACCCCTAGACCAAATACTAAACAATTTCGTTAGTCTTTTGTTTATTCTGTATCTTGTATTTGGAACCGCCTTCCTGATTATATTAAGTCTGCTACATCTGTGAACCATTTTAAAGCATTATACTTGAGTTATTATCACACATTGATGTATACAAATTGATAATCTCATGTATGTATTTTAATTGTTTGAATATTTTTTGATAGTTTTGATAGTGGATTTTTTTTCTCAGTGGTTTTGTATTTGGTGGCCAAACACTGATACTACCACCTGTGGCCCTTTAGGCAGGACATGTTTTATAGTTAATTATCAAAATACTATAAAAAGAAAACCATAGTTTGTTGTTTATTTTAACTCCAGGCATACGCAGATTAATCTCCGCTTACTGACGCGGAAATAGTTTTTTTTTCTTTATTGTTAGACAATAAAAAAGATAAATCGTCTTTTAATTTAAACAATTAACCATCATTTTATATATGAAGACAACATGTGAATGTTGATTTGTGTGGGCGACATTAGATAGTAATTTTGTAAATGTTTTTTTAACAGTAAATATTAAAAGCATAGTTCGGGCGTTTTGTTATATTGTGTTATACATGATATCCAGACGACTTACGTTTAACGTTAAGAAAAATGCCCCCTCCTCTAAGTACGTGCCCGCCGTTGAGAGACGCAGGGCATCGGTAGAAAAGTTGCAGACGTTGAGACGGCGAACAACAAAAAGACTTAAATTGCATTAAGATGAATTATCGCCATTTTTTGGTTCAAAATCAAACGTTCAAAGGTATCATCGACGACGAGATTTTAGGTGTTTTTATGGGCGGATTGACCCTTACTAAACATAGGCTCAAGACTTACTGTCGTGATGTCAATTAATCGTTAATACCACCATTAGCTTTTCTTGTTGAATGGTCTGTTGCTGTTGTTGATTTTGTAGTTGTTGTTGTTGTTGATGATGATGTTGTTGTTCATGTTGATGATGACTAGGCCCTATTCCCAACCTCCAATAAAAAAGCTTTTTCCTAGTGCGAAGTTAAAATTATGAATGTATTTTTTTTTCAAAATAAGAAAAAGTCACCTTCTATTACAACTTTTTAAATACGTTGCACTTTATTTTTTCGTACAAAATATTTCACAATCCGTACTTTTATGATATTCATATAATTATCATGCGACTACGCTTTCTTGTAAATGACTCAAAATACTTAGAAAATTCATATTGTCAGTCACTCTAGATAGATATTGTCATAGATTGTTGCGTTTAATTGACATACGATTGTGGCATCTGTGACTGGGTGGTAAAGGTCGTTGTCTTAAAACGACTTATTCATCGCGTCGGTAGTTCTACTCAGCTGATCGTTCGTGCCTGAAATAATGAACGAAGGGGCACATGAGGTGTACCTTCACCAGCAAAGCTGTGAAGTCGC
Source organism: Ruditapes philippinarum (assembly GCF_026571515.1). Classification (NCBI taxonomy): domain Eukaryota; kingdom Metazoa; phylum Mollusca; class Bivalvia; order Venerida; family Veneridae; genus Ruditapes; species Ruditapes philippinarum. The sequence continues at coordinate 25,176 of NW_026860431.1, forward strand.
AACCTTACCTCTTCTGTGTTGGTTTGACGTAAAAGCCAACCCCAAAAAATGATATACGATGTCTACCTTATCAATATCATGTGATACTGCTCTTTCCTGTTTTACTTTCCTAATTGTGTTTAAAACAATGCCACTTTAGTTGAATTTTACACAAGCACATTTTGAGACTCATGTCATATCTTGTTATGTTCATGTAGAAGTTTAGCCCAGATTAGATATGTCAATGACTCGATGCTAAACTGGGCTTCTTAAGCCTATTTTGCTTTTTCCAGACATAATACTTTATTTTACAGAACATAAAGTCTAAGGAAATGGGTGGATTATTTAGCAAGCATAAAACACCTCACCAGACAGTTCATCATGTGCATGATCTACCGGAATTGCCGCCATATGGAGGGGCGCCGATTGAGTACAAAACAGTCACAGTAAACGCTGGGTTAGACGTACAGTCTCACTTCAGTTTCATGGCATCTAATGTGACAATACAGGCCACAAATGAAGAACAATACCACCCTGAGTTAGCCGCTACACAAGAGCAAGGTTATAGAATGTTAACTTTTGTGTCATTACCGGGGTCCATTCAAAAATACGGTTTTTCTGCATCTACAGGCCGTCAATTTACGTTAACAAAGTTCCATGGGATATTCTGTAAACTATTTCAAGATGAGTTAGATCAAAATTGCGAACTAAAAGTAGTGAAGTCAACTTTTTTGAACGAGATGTTCACAGAGTGGTCTGGTGACATTTTTCTTAACCCGGAAGCGGGCATTGTTGATAATGACAATGATATTCCGCTAGGAAAGTTTCATATCTTACAAACTTTACAGTCTATATCAGAAGAAGGCGGTAGATTGATAAGCGTGGAACTATCTGGTATGTCGGAGGAGCAAATTGAAATTCAGAAACAATATGTTGAGAGACGCGCAAAGACGCCGCACCAGACGATAGAAACAATCCCGGAAATGCGTATGTATAGTTTGAAATTTGTTCACATGACCTTGAAATCAAATACCTTAATGTCACACATATATATACTGTATAGCTCATACTATCGTTTTACGTTTTACTTTACAAGACGATAACAAATGATCTTCAGGTA
>NW_026860432.1:0-28733 GCF_026571515.1 Ruditapes philippinarum
AAAATTAGCATGAATCTGGAGCATTCTTGCTTGAAAGCAGATTGATAAAATGGTAAAAAAAAATCTTGTTTTCTTGATAACTGATTATGAACTATACAGTAAAGTTAATAACACTGGTGAATGCTAAATTTTACAAGTTGATTCATCTTTTATAAACAAATAGATAAAAACGATTTTAGAAGATTAAGTCTCTGTTTCAAATTGTGCAAAAAAAATCTGAAGGGAAAGACGATTTTAGCATCTTTTTATTATTATTTCCGAATTACATTTTACACCCTTTGTAAAATCTCTTTAGTATCCTTTCAAATCTGGCTTGGGTATGTCCCCAAATTTCTCAACCACTCCATTGTCACATGACAGCATGATAAAATAAGTTATGGCAGTGTCAACGAGCCATAAATATACTAAAACACTTGTGTTTAGACGCTGCCCCTCTTACATTAGTAATTTAGATCTGTATTTGTTCCTTTATAATTTATGATTATCGTGACTGTTTCTGTTTACAATAATCCGGACCAAAGTTTTGCACACAAAAGAAAGATGTTTTTTTTTTTAAAATATGATTTATATTTTTGTTTTGCAATATCGGGTATGGTTGCGTTTATAATTTATTGTTTTTGTACTATTGGTACCAGTGTGTTGAAATTACTTTTGAGCGATAATACGATGTTATGATTAATCATTTTGCAATAAATTTAGGTTTTTTTTCTAAAAAAAGTGTATCAATACATTTTTTTTGCATCCCGCTCCCTTTTTTCACAGATAACCTTGCAATGTATTTATCATATCAAATTTCGCAATGTCATCATGACATAATCCACAAGATTTTTACAAATTGTCCAAACTTTTAACGTTATAAGCATATTAGAATTTCTTTTTTCAAAATTCGTTTTCGTCCGTGGTTCTACTCAGGTGGCCGTTTGTGCCTTAGGTCTTCCGCCACCAGTAAAGCTGGAAAGTCCCCATATGACCTATATTAAGTTGGTGCGACGTTAAACCTTGAACCAGAAACATTCAAGTCGGTACTTTCCCTTAAAACACATGATTTCGATCCTTAACTCCGCAATTCTTATATTTTCTTTGTTACGGTGGCAGAAATTTTATTAATTTTAAGAAAATACAAAAATATTTTGATTTTCACTTTTTGTGGTTGGGAAGTCAACAAACTTTAAAATGTTCAATTATGTTCAGTTTAACACAGTGCAAACATTTTTTTTTTGCCGTTCGATTTTATATGAAAACGTTAATTAGTCAGTAGACTTTTAAATAATTCTTTTCTAAGATTTCATGTTGCACCATTACGTTGGATATCTTATGGCGACTTTCCAGCTTTACCGGTGGAAGAAGACTTCGGATGGTCCTCCCTGCATTATTTTAGGCACAAACAAGCAGATGTTTTTAAAATGTACTGGGATAAACGTAATACAAAACGATTTTGAGCTTTAAACTTATTCGAAAAGCTAGTTTGCACGTTAAAATGCTGTCAAATGTCCCAGTATTTGTTATGATCATTTTAGCAAATTGAGCGTGTATTAATTACTCGCGTGTTCAAATCCTCAAATCAAAGACAACATTTTGAAAAAATATTCTTTATTCTTCTTTCTGTAGCAGTTTTAATAGGTGACATTGATACATTAATTGTTCCTTCAACAACCATATTGTTCTGCATATATTATTAAAGTATATCAAAGAAATAACCCAGTATGGTGTTACGGTTGCGAAGGTAAATCTTAAACAAAGTAGACGACCATTTTCTGTTACTTAAACAAAGGTGATTAAAATTCAGTAAACCAAAATTTATTGGAATAAATCGGACAACAAGGTAGCTTAAAAATAATAAAGGAGGTATATATTGCGAGCACGAAATGAGTTTCTATGATCACGATAACGCGCATGCAGTTCACTCGAAATTTTAGAGATATATAAAAAAGTTACTCGATACCTTAATGTTAAACAGAAGATAAATATAAAAAGCACCAAAATGAACTTTAAAAAAATGTGGTCAACTTTTAATAAATATCAAATATACATTCCAATTAAAGAAAATACTAGAATTATAAAGTCTTCAAAATGTTTGCTATGAGAATATTAACATTGATTTGTGTAAGATTCTACAACTAATGACAAAATAAGTAATTCACATTTGTTGTTCGTTTAACATTAGAATTTGAGATCATTGTATCAACAACTATTATTTAAAGCACACCCATTTGTTTGTTTTTATAGATCTGAAGATTATAAGACTCGATACTGATTGGATTATTTTTAAGATTGAACGTTATCTTTTGGGATATAAGCTCAGTGTAATGAATAAATTTGTTTAGGTTACAGGACTTTTTCTTTATGACAAAGTCACAATTATAATTAAACCAGCGCATAATTTTGTCTTTTTGAAGAAAAATCAAAATCAAAATGAAAAACACTTGGATTTCAGTTATTATTTTGGTATTTTTCAGTGCTTTGGAGAATGGAGGTAAATAACTTTACGAATAAATGTAAGATTTATTCGAAATCAATATCTTTTTATTTATAAATGACGACTCAAGAAGCATGAACATATATTCAATTACTGTCCTTGCAAGCAATAAAATTTACTGTTCTCTCATTGCTTTTTCTTCAGTTAAAAATGAATTTGTAAAAAAATATAATTTTCTTAAAACATCTCAGATAGATAATGATATAATTATTTACTAAATTGTAGATGATACAATCAATTACTTTAATAATGATAATATTAATTTTTTGAAACAAATTTTCTGTTGCAATATAATACATCAAAATCAATATGAAAAAGATTTGTCCGACAAATAATATTGTTTTAAAAATATTTAAAAATATTTAATTATAATGAAAAAAAAAAGAAATGGCCTAGAAATGAAGGTGTCCGTGAATCATCTTGAAAGTCAATAAGATTGATTACGTTATTTTGCACGTGCGCTCAATTCTGGAAAAATAATACCGAGTAGCAAGACGACCAAACTTGCATAATGAACTAGATCTTGCCATGATGACATTGAAATACACAAGTTTTTATAATTATGTATAGTTACAAAGATAATATTCTTGATAGTATAATGTTAAAACAGGACTTACTACTACTATTCAGGCTAAATTAAATTCAGATTACATGTAATTTAAATGCACAATATCAAATAAAAGTATTGTTCATGCATTCACTTAATTATTACTTTTTGACATATTTCAACTGGTTTAAATCTTTTATTTAATTAGTTAATCTGACCATCATATTTTAAAGTTAAATGAGAACAGTTTATATTGTGAACACAATGTGAACTTGTTTAGCTAAGTATAAGAAACATTTAAGTTAAGCGCAAAGGAATAGTTAGATCAATAATTAAAGATTTAAACTTATTCAACATTTGCGTTTGATTTCCATTTGCATGTAAAGGAATGTGTCATCCTAACGATAAGATAATTTTTCTATTATAAGATCATTTTAAACACTACTCTTTATCAAACTATTAAAGAACATCACATAATCTGATATAAGTTAACCCTTATTCTATTTTAGAAACATTGTTTTTTAACAAATTGACACATTCAAAAAGCCCGTTCATATATTTTCACTAGAAAAACAGTGAAATATTGCTTAAACTGGACATTATCAAAACACATATAACATCATCTCAAACAGATGCAGCGATTACTGGTTGGACAGAGCCATCAATTACCGGGGCTGCAGATGGACCAGGAACTCTTACTGTTCCAGAAGATCAGGCACTCAATACAATAATTGTGACATATGTAGCCACTACTGATGCTGCCTCCATTACATACTCTCTTGTAACAGCTGTTACTCCATTTGCTTTATCAGAGGCTGGTGAGCTGACAATAACAGCTGCGCTGGACTTTGAATCAGAGACATCTTACACTTTACACGTCAAGTTCGTATGTTTTGCACTAATTTCAGTAATATGTTTGTTTTTTCCAAAGGGTTTAAATGTAAATCGATTTAAAAACATTCCATTTGAGATTAAAAAATATGACAGCATATTTTTAAGCGAAAAAGAGAAGCGATCAGCTGGTTTTGAGTTATCTGTCCTTGAATTTGAAATTCTTTCATTCTTTTCAAGTGCAGATAATTCATAATCAAGATAACCAACGCCTTATTTGTGTACCTTTTTGTAGCTGAATTTCATAACAGTGATTTTTAAATTTCAAGAATCGGTATATAGTATATTTTTTCTATACTTAAACCTTCGCCAATTGTATTCAAAATAAGCAGTTCTAAAGAAACTCCAGCCCCTCGTCTAAATTGATTGAGTTGAGTTGTGAAATTTCATGAAATTTGATATTATGAATACATATACTGAAATCAACCAACAATCATTCATTAAAATTTTGATAATCATAGCAGCATAGCTGTTTTTTAACATTTTTCTGACATTTTTTTTGTCTAGAGCTGAAGATAATAATGCAGGTGTTGGAACTGCAACTATCGTAGTAACTGTTACAGACGTGGTTGACACTCCTCCAGTATTCTCAGCCACATATACCCCATGCATACTTGACGGTTCACAAGAGGGTATTACATTGTACTTCGAATGTTGCATAATTGAAAAAATTAAATTCAGTAAACACATATTTGATTTAAGAATTTATTTTTATTTATTATTTTCATCAATTGAAACAGAATCTATTATTCATTTAAACTACATGAAAAGTTTTTTTCCATTCAGTTTGTCTAAAATATGTTTGTAAGCAATATATTTTTTCACCTCTCTTTTGTTTGCTTCTTGATTGTTCTTAAACAATAAATTTACCAATATATATCTTTGTGACAAATGCTGGTGCTCAGACATGATAATGCTAAGGTTATTCTCTATTTTAAATTAGATGCAACACTAACAACAGTTCAAGCCACGCCCGCAGATGGTGCCACCATAGCTTTATATTCAATTACTGGTAAGTAACGCATATAATTTCTTATAAGTGCTCTCGGCCATGTGTAGGATTTGTACATGCCAGCTTTTTGCATATTAAAATGACTCGCCATAACTTCATCTGGTGATGTTTCTTTATTAGTTTAGATATTTTTCAATAGTTTAGGCGGTACATTATGTAATGTCAACAAACAGTGTATGCTTATATATAGTCGTCAACTGTTTTAGTGACTTCTAAAAGTGTTATTTTATTGTCATTAATATATAATACGATACCGAATGACATCTCTTTCCGATACTTCAAGCAAGGATACCTTCGTTTTAAGCTTGTTCAATATTTCATGTCCACTGATTAACTTTTTAAAATTATGTTTTATAGCAAAACGAGGGATGGAGCTCTCACATTCTCTCGATATGTAATGAAAAGTTTCACGTGATCTCTTTTAGATCGAAATCAAGTTCTATTTATATGGAAATATACATTTAATTGGCGATATTAAGAACGTTTACATTTTCTTGAATGTCTATTGAAAATGTTTCTTCTATAAGTATGGTCACTTTACAAACATCAAGTTTTGTTGACCCTCACAAAGTTTTAGGTTTAATATTCAGATTCTATATTTGGTAAGGTCTCATTTACTTACATATGATATAATCAATCAGAACGTTTATTTGAAAGAGAAACCCTATTCTTATTGAAGGTACCGTATATCAGTTTTCTTTTTCGGGAGCATCCAAATTTCGTTATATCCGCGGGCAATAAATATCGCGAAAAATAAATACGTTAAAAGTTATTTCAATTTGATAAAATAAATTCTATAACTTGATTACCTACTTAAGTTTTGCTACCGTCTTAAAGCCTGTCCCAAAACCTTAAAGATAAAAACTTAATTTAAATTCCTTGTCTTTTTCTTTCATGTTTATAGCGTCCCCCTTTACAATTTTCTCACCTCCAAATAGATTATATTAAAGTAAAAAACGTAAATTATCCCGTATAAGATTTATTTCTAAGAAAGTTTTTATATTTATAAAAAAGTAGTCGCTCAATACAGATATCAAGATTATTATTTGTGAAACAATCCTGAAATGAAATCAATCAAGAGCTAAAGAATACCAGTAGACAAATTGGCATTGATATCTTTACATGGCATACGAAATGTAATATCATAATATAATTATCTTTCTATTTCTTTATGTTAAGATGGTAACATTGGGCCTGCTTTTAAAATTGATGCTACGTCAGGACTAATACAAGTTGCAACAGGATTCACCTTAGACAAAAGTACGCTGGCAACATATGAACTTGCAGTTGAAGCTACAGATGATGCAACTCCAACTAACACTGGGACGACAACAGTAACTGCTACAGTTAAAGACGTCTGCGACAACGGTTCCTCTTCTGTTACATTCAGTGCTTTCTTGCTTCTTCTTTCCTTCCTGGTAGCCAAGGTGTAAAGGAAACAAAGAACATTTGAAAAAAAAGGAACAACGATAATGATTTTTCTTCTTCTCTTTCTATCATTTACGTATTTGTCATAATATTTGTTTATTGTATTGTTTTTTTTTTCTCTTATAGAAATAATTGCGAGTTAAAGACATGTTAACAAAGAAAGGACATATCATACAGTTTCCAACATGAGCTTTAATTATATAAGAGCAAGTCACATCAGTCTATTCAAATAAATTTCTGTACAAATCAAACTTCAATTACACTTTCATATCTTACAAATAATCATAACATTTTAACCGATTTTTCATTCGATATTGAACAAGATACTTCTTTGTATAGAAACTATTAACATTGGTAAACAGTTTAGTCTCGCTATTAAGACCATTTTGGGGCCCCTGTAGAAGTGGTCTTATTATCGATTCGGTCTTATTTTAGAGACCTATGATATGTAAATCTGTAATTGGTGGTTATCAGTAACCATTGAAATCGCTGCAGAAATATAACAGTTTGAACAACACAAACCTTATAAATCTATAATGTGAATTGGATTTTTAGATTAAGTTTTATGAGAATGTGAGAAACGGAGAAATGAGTTTGCTATGAGATATAATTGTATCGATGTGAATTCTTTCTCTTATGACCATTTTCTTGTCTTAAATTGTTAGGATTTACACTGACGTTCATGAACAGGCTAAATCAAACCGAGCCTGCAACATTTTCAATTTTTGTCGTTTTGGACGTTTTTAGGGGTTCCATTTTTCTCTTTTGAAACATTTCTGAAACATGTATTATATTTTTCTATGAAAATAAAAGAACTTAATATTCTGCACTAAGTCTTGCTGATTTTATTGTTTTTTTTTTCAGTTTTAATACCAGGATTTGTAAACAAAGACAATAATATGTATGTCTCTCTCGTCCCTCACCCATACACTCACCCCAAGTCAAAAACCCGAAAACAGGACAGTTTATATATTAGATGATTTGCAGTTGATTAGTATACAACTTGGAATTTGAGCTAAAATTGACAATGACAATGCTGCATAATGAAAAACCCTCAATTAACGACATAATATGTATTTTGCTATTGCGTGGTCGTGTATTCAACTTGATTAAAGAACAGTGTACCTTCATCACTACTTCATTGCTATCGGGTTTTCTAACAAAAACAATAGTTATCTGAAAAAGAAGTGTGTTTAAACCTACACATTGTGCATGCATTATGCGAGATGTTTCCTTTATGTAAAAAACTCAACTTTATTTCGACAATATATTTAATAAAAATCTATGCACTTTCAAACGTTTGAACCAAGTGATGTTCTAACACACGTCATACTTTAGTCTGATCTAATGAATTAAATTCCATTTTGATTTACAAGTTTGAAAACCCGTATAAAAATCCATTTTGTACTTTATTTTATCTAGCTTCGTTTTCATTTCCAAAGGCCAAAACATCCATATCACATCTATTTTTACTCCATGAAGTGTTCATTTTCCGAGTCATATTTTATTAAAATAAAATTCATTTTGAACTTGACAATGTTGGTTCCATTTCGCTCCCACACAGGTGCAAAATTTTTGGTGTACCAGTCTTATAGAATTCGGTGTTGTATAATATTAATATAATGTTTTTTGTACATGATGTACTATGTAATATACATGAACGTCCAGTATTTATAGTTACAATCTTCAGAAACTTCTTAAGAAAAGAAAAATAAACATGCAAAGCTCACTGAAGACTTTCCAATGTCATTTATGGTTACATAACATATCAATTATGAATATTTAAAAACGGCTTTTCTTTTTTTATAAACGCTACAAATCATAACAATTCGAGGTCTGAACTCGGAAAAAAATTTTAGTTACACTTTTGCACGAAACAAATAATTTAATTGGTCCATTAGATACGTTTTGATAATAGCTGCTATCTTTTTTTTTCTCTCTTAGTTCTTATTCATATATTGTCAACAAACTAAATTATGTTATTGTCACTTATGCGTGATAAAAATCAGATTTAATCTGATCAAGAAGAAGTCATCTTAACAGTGAATGCTTACCTTTATTACACTTACCCTGCTTGCAACGAAAGTGATTAGCCTTTGCTATCAGTCATTAACCATCAATCAAACCGAGCCTGAAACTTTGTCAATTTTCGTTGTTTAGGGCGTTCTTAATAGATTCCGTTTCTCTCTATTTTATTTTGCAGTCTGACCAGACTCTATGCTGATGGAAGCCTAATTATAATATTTTGATACTAAAATCTTTTAAACTTTAAATTGGCTAGTACACACATTCAGCTAGGTAATGGGTTGTTACCCAAATTGCTTATTGAACCAGTTTAGAAATACGATAGGTCTACCCTCAATATAACAGTTTTGTAACTAGGATACATCCAACTAAATTTAAACCTTGATATAAATATGTAGTATGTCATGCTCGGTCAGGTGTAAATTTCAGAGTGAAGGATTTTACTAAATATTACAGGTATGGTGTTTAAAAAACTTTAATTTTATTTTACTTCGTACATTTCAAAGGCTCATGAAGTTCTAAAGAATGTACATTTTGTTATGTTAATCCGTCTAATTATTTTCAATGACAATTTAATGCTCTTCCTTAGATCATTATATCATTTAAGTATTATCTCCCCTATTTATACTATTTTTACAAAAAGTCGCTGATGTGATTCTGAACATTCAAATTTATTTGAATCAAATCAACAAAACATATATTTTTTACACATTTGTTTTTATCTTTTTCCCCACATGTTTATACCATATATATGCTACTTATGTTTAAACACAGTTATTCACTGTTAAGAAAGTATGGTCACTTTCGATTTTAACCAACGGAATAGACTGTGTCAAATCTGTATGCATTTTATATTCGTTATTTAATACTTCAAGAACGCTGCACTTAAATTGCCTCATGCAAGAGTTATTCATTAAGTTTGTAGAACACGGCATTTTTCTATACAATTCAAGATTTCAATTGTCAGTTGAATAGTAACAGCTGTTGAGTAAACAAGCACACTTTGGCGCTTACTTATTGTTTGAAAACCTATACACAAAGGCTAAAATGGCAAGGATACACAAAAGCAAAAATAGCAAGTGAAAATACTGAGCTCAGAGCAAAGACAAAAATGGTAAGTGAAAATACTGATTTCAGAGGAGTCATAAAGTTCCTCACTTAGGAGGGCACAAACTTATATCGCCGCATGGCTTATGTGTATGGCGATAAAAGCCCGACGTATTCCACAGTGGCAAAGTGGTCAGCAGAATTTAAACGTGATAAAGACTCCTCAAAAGATTTCAAAAATTAATGCCAGATCGTCCTGCCTATGTCTTCAGCTAAGAGCTAAACGACAATCTTGATAGAATTTCGCTTTTTGATCGCCGAATCAAAGTTGCCAAAATTGTCCTATCATTTGGTATTTCAAATGGAAGTATTTACACTATAATCCATGAAAATTTAGACATGTCAAAAGAATCTGCCAGGTAGGTACCAAGAAATCTGAACATTTAAGATCGTCAGCAAAGGGTAGATTCAAGTCAAGAGCTTCTGAACTTGTACAATGCCAATAAATATACTTTCACACTCGTAACATGATATTTGGCTTCCCCTCTGAGATCTAAAGTGTCAATGCGACGATAGCACCCTAGATCACTCTCATTTATGAAATTTCGTATCAAACCACCAGACAAGGTATTGGCAGCGTTTTTATGGGCTTTTCTCCTAAAAAGGAATTATATTGATATATTACAAGCCTGCTGGTACTTCAATTACAAGACAATAGTATGCCAATCGTATGAAACAATTTTGGATTGTTATTAAAGACACACGAAGGGTGGGGGGGGGCTAGCCTTGCATTAGCACTTGTGTCCGTCTATTGCATGAAAATGCCCCTGTGCACAGTCCAGAATTGTGCAAGCCGCTTTTTGTGATTGCAAGTTTGAGCAGTTAAATCATAAGCCATACAGGTCAGGCCTGGCCCAAAATGATAATTAATATATTTAAAATTTGAAGTCTTACTTGATTGGAAAAAGAGTTCGGCACGGTTATGAGCTGTTTCACAGGCTTGGTTTTGGGACAAAACAGACGATTTTTATTTCAAAAGCATGGGCTGCTCAAACGAAAAGTGGTCCAAATGGATTTAAGTAAACGAGGCTTATATTAAAAAAAAGATATTGTTGAAACTATCTTCTCAACTTTAAATTAAAACCCGAGTTCTACTTACCTAATTAACTCCCCTGATATATATATTTGAGTTTCATGCCACAAAACAGAGTAAGCAATCAAATTAAGCATTACGTTATTTATATGATGAAGTTAAAAGAAAACGGACCACTTTTATAATGGCTAATTAACATGTACTTAAACAATCTTTTTTTATATTTACAGTTAAACCTGTAAGAAATGAAGTTATAACAAGCAACAATGAAACCTTCACACGAAGTATGGCAACAACTAATGAGTTTTGCCACAGAACGGATAAATACAATAACTGGGTAAAAGGTGTAACTGGTCTTAAATATTTGCAAAATGGCTTGAGGCCATTTACAGAAAAGGTTATTCAAAATGTGCATACAGATATTTTGCATACATATGGAAAATGTGGAAATTGCATATTAGAAAATATTTCCCCAGCACATGCAAAACATGGATGTATTCAACGACGGAGATGCAATTGCTCAAAGAAAGATACCACACATTGTAGAGTTTGTAGTGCAGTCTATGACAGAATAATTATAGAGCATCGCTTCGTGGATCCTAATTGGGATATTGATTTTCTGAATTTTTACAACGACCCCTGGCAATTTGCAAGATGTTTTATGACAAATATGGCAAAGAAATCAAACACTACAGCAGAGGATGCTGACGAGGGTTGTCTCTTGAGTATAATCATAAATGGTAATTTCTTCCAGAATAAACTGGATATAATTGTTGATGGAGAAAATGACATCTTCACGAAGGTTCGAATACTATTTTTCTTTACTTAATAAACTTTCCTTTAACAAAGTGCATATATAACATTATTTTTTTACTGTAATGCCAGTCAAGGCGACTGTTTAAAACGCCATTGATAAATAGTTTTATATGAAATGGTATTGTACTTTTATAAAGAATAAAAGGAGAAATATAAATTGAAATTGATATTGATCTGGATATATGTGATGTATCAAATTATTTATACATGTACATTTTTCCATGTAGCATGGACGGTTTGTTAATCTTATTGTAGTAATTAAAGTGGCATTATGCCTATCCAATGTAAATTATGCGTGAAAAGGTAAAAACTACATAATTTTACAGTTTGCAATAATAGTGTGGAATTTTATATTTAATATGTAAAAATTATCAATAATCCGTGTGACCCTCAGACATTTCTTTAAATATCACTCGGAAACGTTCAATTTAAAAAGGAGTTGGACAGTCTTTTTATATGTATGTATTCTTTATATATTATCCTTAACACTTGACAATGAAAACAATGACATTATATCTCTTTATAACATTATAATATAATTATAATATAATTTGGGATTTCAAATATCTTAAGATACGTAAAGCAAGGAATGTGATGATGCACAACATTCCTCAGCTTTCAGATGATGAAGTTGAGGGATATTTAAAAGATATGATAGCAGTGTTGAAAGATCCTAAGGCACTTTTGTATGACTCAGAAGCACAAGCTGCTGTCACACATTTAGAAACAGTAAGTTCCTTAAAACTTATTATTCTATAAACAATTCAAGTATTCATTATTCGTTTGGTTTTGTTTGATAGACATTTTTTTTCTAAATTGCATAAATACGGTATTTTTATGACTTTTGAACTTTTATCCTTTACATTTTATTTTTCGCAATATTCTACTTGGTATACCTTTACCGTGCTATATATCTTAGATAGACTTTTCTAAGTTCAGAATTAGAAAAAAACATTCATCATTTCCAGGGTAATTTCAAAAAAGGAACTGACTGAAATGCGAACAGTGCAGGCCATGACTGTGCCGACTGATCTTTGTCAGCAATGAACGTATTTGTGGTTAAGGTTTCAGTCAGAAACACGAGAGCTAATTGTCCTTTAATTTAGAATACAAATAATAATCTACTAATAAAACTTCATTTTTAAAAGTTCTTATTAGATATCTAGATATTTTCATCTAGGGCTTATACATAAAACATATTCTAGCATAGCATAATTGACTGAATTATTTCAAATGTTAACAGAAAAAATGGCCATGAAAAGTGTTTTGACATTTCTTTGACTCATATTTTCAATTATTAATCTATTAGTGGTTTTGATAGTTATTATAAGCTTATTTTATAATATGCATTTTCACTTTTACATGATTTTCACGTGTAAAATAGATTTGGCTTTTAAAAAAATGGTATATATGACTGTAAAAAAAGGCAAAAAAACTTTATGTTTTCTTATTTCAAAAGCTATTAAATACACGACTTATCTTGACAACTGACATGGAAAAGAAAGCAATTGAAAGTACACTGTCAGTGATTGAAGACGTTGGCACACAATGTGAAGAAGTATCAAATTTACATAAAATTCGATTTCAAGAAATAGTAGAAAAAGAAACACTGCGATGTCAAGAAAAATTGCAAGATTTGACCAATGAATCGATAGAAAAAATACGAAAAGAAACAGATAATTCTTTAAAGGGGTTGCAAAGAGAGCGGAAGAATGCAGTAAGTTGTTCCTGTTGTGTTTTTCTTCTTTTTTGTTTGTAAAACAGTATCTTTTTTTTTACTTTTTAAACGAATCTATATAACAGCCACCGGAAAAATCTTTGCACCACCGGGATAGTGGCAAACTTTCACTACCCATTTATACTTGCCCTAAACACTCAAAAAATCATTTCATCCGAATAGATTTAATGTTAATTATTAATAATTGACTTCATTTAAAGCTATTTTTAATTTATTTCTTATCAAAAAATTGTATTTTAAAAAAAAATTCCGGGCGGAATTTCATGCATTTCCGATCGGAATTATGCTGTCCGGGGCGGAATTATTTAAATTCCAATTGGAATTTAATTCCAACATTATTATTTATTCAACGGGAATTTCAATTTTTTTATGAAAATTGTCGAAAATACATAAACACAATGCTTAATATGTATTTGTATGCATTTTCTTGTTTGAAATCACACACGTCTATTTAAGCATCTCTTTTCGGAAAATCCGATCGGATTTTTTTCCAATTAAATTTAACTGGAAAAAAATCCGATTGGAATAAAAACCCAACTGGACATTATTCCAGTTGGAGTTTTTTTCCCAATACTTTTTATCGGAAATAAATCCTATTGGAATTAATTCCAATTTAAAAGGAACGGAAATTAATCCAATTGGAAGGTAATTTATATTAATATTTAATGTAGTTTTTTTATGTACTTCCGGACTAAATAAAGACAAAATATGGGCCGAAACGTGTTAGAGCCCGATTTTTGCACACCGGGCGGCCGATTTGATGTAAATATCTAAACTGCTGACGAATGATGATATATATGATAATTTATATAAGAAACTGCTAACTAGTTTTAAAAAAGAAGCGTTATCAAAAAAACTGCTGACCAAGTTAGGTAAAGAAGGAAAAACATTTGAAAATGTCAATTAGGTGTCAACTAGCGCTATTAGTGTTATTCTAGGCGACGTCGAGAGATGCTTGATAAGACGTATTTTCAAGATGACACTATTACAAATAATAAATATTGATATATAAATAATAATTGATATATTTCTCAATTTCTATTATTAAATTATCTTATTTCAGTATGTTAATGAAATGTCTTCTATGTGATATATATTGAAAAAAATTAGAAAATGTAGTCATAATATGGTGATCTTACATAGAAAAGAATATCATATTCCGGAAAATATATGAAGTGAGTGGGTGAGTGAGTGAGTGAGTTGGTGAGTGAGTGAGTTGGTGAGTGAGTGAGTGAGTGAGTGAGTGCACTCATTTTTTCATTCATTCATTTTTTCATTCATTCATTTTTTCATTCATTCATTTTTTCATTCATTCATTCATTCATTCATTCATTCATTCATTCACTCACTCACTCACTCACTCACTCACTCACTCACTCACTCACTCACTCATTGTTTCATTCATTCATTCATTCATCTATTCATTCATTCATTCATGCATTCATGCATTCATGCATTCATTCATTCATTCATTCATTCATTCATTCATTGGATGAGTACTTTAAATTTCTTAGACCGTACCATAATCATTTAGCTGTAAAATTGGGCGGGGTTTGTCTTATGCAGTTCTTATTTTCAATTACCAATGAATAAAGGAATTCTCATTCGGCTAATATAACGTGATTGGAATAAAAAATGATCAATAACATATATCTGATTGGCCCAAAATGTATGTCTCACACCCCAAAATCTTGTGAAAACATTCTCATCAATCAGCATCTTATCATCACATTATCTAATCAGATTGAGAATCGAATTGCATGCGCTCGTGAAAAAACAAAATCGCACATCTTTTTTGGAAATGTCACAACAAAAAATAAATAAAATGGGATCATTTAGTTCCGTAAAATTTTACAAATACAGTTTTTATTACAGCATCTGCTCTAAAAAGATTGTTTTTCTATATATTATTAATTAAATTAATTTTTAACGCTCTTTACATTCAAGGAAAAACATTTTTTATAAAATCATGCCCACCAACAATAAATTTTGTGAAAAACTGCTGATCAGCTAAGATATTAATTCAATTTTATTTAAAACCCCGTAAAACTTTCTTTATTCTAAAATTTGGGGAAAGGGTTTAACGTTTTTTTAAAACAACGCAAAAAGGTTTACTTTTAAAGTTTATTTTATTTGAAAAATGATTTTTTGCCTTTTAAAATTTAAATTATTTCATTTTATGTTGTCTGAAAAATTAATATTTTTAATTTATTTCAACGACAAAAAAAATGCTAAATTATTAATTTTAAATTTAAAATTTTGGGAAAGCCGAAAAACTCTTTTTTTTCTTTTATGGTCAAAAATTTTAAACCCTTCTTCAGGCGAGAAACCCTGCCATTTAAAAACCCAAAAAAATTTAAAATAAAATAAACAAAAAATAATTTTAAATAAAAAAAAATTTTAAAAAATTTAGGGTTTTTTGATTAATGATTACCAAAAAATTTCTTTTGCCCGTAAAAATTTTTTAAAAGCAAAAAAATTGGGGCTAAATTTTTTGGTTTCCCCAGTATTTTATTTTAAATTCCCCAATGAAAAAGGAATCATCTTTCGGCAAAAAATTTGTTGGTTTTGAAAATAAAATAAATGACATATTTTGTTTGGGGCCCCCCAAAACGTAAAAAAACTTTGTTTTCACTTTGAAAAAATTTCCAACATATTTAACAGGTATGTCGAAAATTTAATTTTTATTACCTTTTTTCGTTGGGTTAAAATTGCGGGTGGGGAACACAAATGCCCTCTTTGGTTTAATACAAAAAAAAATAAATATGGTTTCTTTTGGGCCGTAAATTTTAATACATTTTTTTAAGATTTAGCTCAAAAAAGATTGTTTTTTTTAGTTCTTTAAATTAAATTTTAATTTAACGCTTTTTAAAAATTCGGGAAAAACATATTTTAAAAAATCATCCCGACCAAAAATTTGGGTAAAAACCCTGCTGATCAGCTAGATATTAATTCAATTTTAAAATTTTAAGGCCGTAAACTTCTAATTCTAATTTCGGCAAGTTTTAACGCTCTTTACGATCGAGAAAAGGCCCTGAACCTATTTAACACAATATAAAAAAATGACTATTTTTGCCCGTGAAGATTATTTTATCATTTTATGTTGTCTGCAAAAGTTTAATAATATTGTATTTAGTCATGTTAACGCAAAAATAAAAATCCGACCAATTTAATATATTAAAAATTGAAAAGCCGTAAAACTCTTCTTTTTCTATATGGTCAACAAATTTAATCCTTCATTCATGTCATTCTTCATTCATTCATTCATTCATTCATTCAATTCATCATCATTCATTCCATTACTTCATTCAGTAGTCAGTATCAGTCAGTCATTCAGATCATTCAGTCATCTCATTCATTCATTCATTCATTCATTCATTCATGTAATTCATTCATTTCAATTCATGCTTACTTTAAATTTCTGAGGGCCGTACCATAATCATTTAGTCTGTAAAGTGGGCGGGGTTAAAGCTTATGCAGTTCTTATTTTCAATTAGCCCAATGAATTCCGGCTAATAAATTGATTTGGGAATGCACCATGAATCAATGACATAATATCTGAATTGGCCCCCATGTGTATTGTTCACACCGCCAAAATCTTGTGAAAACATCCATCAATTTTAAGTTTTATTACCTTTAATCAGATTGAGATCTGAATTGCATGGTTGGTGAAAAACCAAAATGACCAAATCTTTGGGATATATCACACGATAAAACATTAAATAAAAGTGGATCAATTTTAGCCGAAATTTTACATACATTTTTACGAAGGAAATTAGCTCTAAAAAGATTGTTTCTTTTGTTTTAATTCATTAATTAATTAAATTTCCCCCTTTTAAATTTAGGAAAAAATATTTTTTTTAAAATTCATGCCGCCTTTTAAAAAATTTTGTGAAAAACGTGATACCTAGATTTTAAATTTCCCAATTTTTTTTTAAGGCCGTAAAACTTCTTTTTCTATATGTTCCGGAAATTTTAACGCTCTTTACTTTGCAACGGAAAGTTTAAAAGAAAAAATGATTTTTTCCCGTGAAATTATTATTCTTTTTAAATGTTGTCTGCAAAGTTAATATATTGTTATTAAGTCATGTCAACGATTAAATTTAGTACAAAAATAAAATGTCTGATTCAAATTTAATATTAATTTAAATTGGGATAAAAGTCGTAAAACTTCTTCTTTTTCTATATGAATCTCAGCAAATTTTAAACCTTATTCAGGCGAGCAAAATGCTGAACCACTTTAAATATATAGTGAAAATTGCTGATTGAGGTTAGATATATAGAGAAAATTGAATTTTGCAATGAAAATTGATATTATTTTAAACTGTCTGCAAAGTTAATATAAAATTGTATTAAGGCCCAATGTCGATCAATTGAATTTAGTAAAATAAAAAAATATATTTTCGAAATTTATGAACAAATAATATATTTTTTTAATAATTATGTTTGAAAAATATCTACACAAGTGTGTGTATCACTTACCTGTAATTGTAAGTATATTTTTTACATTTTTCGTCATGTCGAATTTTTGCTTTTAAAATTGTCAGAAAACATGTCAATCTATTTCATTTTAAAGTTTTAAACCATGTGCCTGAAATAATCCCCTTTGAGAATGTTGTAAGGACAATAATATTTAAACTCGAGTTCAGAATACAGGTACGGAAATTCATTCATTCAAACATTCATTCATTATCATTCATTCATATCATTCCTCATTCATTCATTCAATTCATTCATCCAATTCATTTATTCATTCATTCATTTCATTTCATTCATTCATTCATTCATTCATTCATTCATTCATTGGATGAATTACCGTATCAAATCACTTTGAATGTAAAAATTGGGATGGGTTTTTAGCTTATGCAGTTCTTATTTTCCAATTACCAATGAAATAAAGGGAATTTCTCATGCTGCTTGCTGCTGCTGTGCTGCTGCTGCTAGCTGCTGCTGCTGCCTGGCTGCTGCTGCGCTGCTGATGATGATGATGATGATGATGATGATGTTTGAGGGTGTGAGAAATTTTGTTGTTTTATACATGTATTCAAAATGCTTTTAAAGTTTTTTTGGGACACTTTAAAATTGTTATATGTGTTTTTAAATAAATTGTTTTAAAATTAGAAATTTGAGGCTGAAACAAATTCCCACAAGTCTTTTTAAAGAAATTTAAAAAGAGACCTAGATAAAAGAGAAAAGCAGCTCCTATATACTCTTTGGGGAAATATTCATCATCCCTTATCAAAAAGGAAAAAAAGCCATTTTGTAGCAAAAAAAAAATTTAAAATGGATGAAATTTTGACCCTTTAATAGTTATACCTTTTTAAAAGGGTTTAAATCTTTTATCTATAGCTGATTTTAAAAATTTTTTAACTTTAAATTTCCCTTTAAAATTAGAAAAAAAATTACAGAACATACCCACTGAGAATTTTTTTTCGTAAATATGTATTTTGGGTAAAAAAAATAAAAAAAGTATTTTTCTTTTTAAAAAAGTTTAAATTTTTAAAAAAAAATTTGGGAAATTTAAAAATATTTTTACCTGAGCTATAGAAAAAAATGCAAAAGGGTTTTTTCAAAAAAATGTATTTTTTTCCCTAAATTTTTGAAAAACGGGTTTTAAAAAGTTTAACTGCTACAATTTTTAAGTTAAGGCAGCGTGATTTTTTTAACCCTGGTTGGGAATTTCCCTATCTCTGATTTTTTATGTTCTGGAAATAACTATCAATGTTAAATTTTATAGGTTTTTTTAAAGAAAAATCCCTCGTCTTTAAAAAATTTGGGGAGATTACGACAACTTAACTCCTTTCAACAAAAACTCATTTACCCCCGAAACCCCTTAATGAAAAAACAACGGTTTTATTTGTTAAGCGCTTTTATTTTACCCTAAAAATAAAGAATACCCCTTAAGGCAATAATTAAAACGGCCCCCCTGAAAGCTTTGGGAAATGCCATATATATCAAAATGGGTAGCGTTGCCCTTTAAAACTGATCGGATAATTCGGGCCCGTTTTTAACTCCCCTCACTTTTTGACTTCTTTAAAATATGGGTACCCAAAAGGGGGCTGACTTAATTTGATGGGGGTCAAAGGGGCGCTTTAACCGCATTACCTCGATCGAAAAAAGGGCTAAAAGATAAAAAATCAGGTTCCTTTTTTAAAAGTTATCTTTTGGGAAATACCAAATGAAAAAAAAATTTGGGGAAATTTGCTTTGTTAAAAAATCAAGTCAAAAATTTTTGGGCCCCTATTGCAGTTTTGAAAAAGGCCCTTTCCGTCGAATATAAATGAAAAACCGAACGGGAATAGGTTTCCCGGTTTAATTTTTTGATAAAAACTAAACATGTAAAAAATTTTAATTAATTGTTTTGGAGCCCTTTGACTTTTTTTTTAAAAATTAAGTAAAATACCATCTTAAAAAAGAAAATTCAAAAGAAAAAAAAAAAACACTACTTACTAAAAATAGATGATTTGGACTGAAGCTTTAGGGTTTAAATAAAAAAACCCTATCAAAAAGAAATTTTTTAAAATGGGAAAAAAAAAGAAAGGTAGCAAAAAACTTCCCAATTTTTTCAAAGAACTTAATAAAAATATCCGCAAAAATTCAAAGGAAATAAAATTTGAAAAAATTGAACGGGAAAAAATCATTCGTTTTAAATTTAAATAACGCGATGCGAAAAAATACACAATATAATGCGACCAATTAAGGAAAAGAATGGGGGGGGGTGGCTGACAAAAAATGCTATACTTTAAGATGTACTTTTACTTTAAAAAAATTTAAATTTAACGGATGTTTTTATTATCCAAAAAGCCTCTCTTTAGAAAATAGGGGGGCGCTTACCTAGCTAAAACCCCTTGAAAAAACCCCAATATAGAAATGAATAGGGAAAAAAAGATTAAGCTTTGGAAAAATGCACATTTTAAATTTTGGGGCCCGTACAAAAAGCAAGCCCATAACTAAAAATTTAATAGAAAAATTTTGGGGGGACCCATTCTTTTATAAAGATAGAAAAAAAACCTGTTCCAGATTAATAAAAATTTAAATTTCCCTTTTAAAAGGAAAAGGGTTTTGCACAGTTGTGCCTTTATCCCAAATTTTTTATTTTTTTTTTTTTGTAAAAAGAATATTTTTTGTCAAAAAAGATTTGAAATCTATTCTTATTGTTAAAATAATAAAAAAAAATTTAAACAATTTTTTGTAAAAAATATAACGTGAAGATTATCATACTGAAAGGAAACAAGTGTGCACATTTATTTAATTAATAAGCATGTTCCCAGATACGATGCGCTATCTATAAATCATCACGTGGTTAGGTTCATTCATTCATTCATTCATTCATTCATTCATTCATTCATTCATTCAATTCATTCATTCATTCAATCGATGATTACCGTTCAATCACTTGAATTGTAAATTGGGCGGGGTTAGCTTATGGCAGTTTCTTATTTTCAGTTAACCAAAGAATAAAGGAATTCTCATGCGATGCTGATGATGCTGAGATGAGATGATGATTAGATGAATGATGGAATGATGATGGATGATGAATGATGGTGTATACATGTAAATTCAATAATGCATTTTAGATTTGGAAATGTCACATATATGTTATATATGTATTTTTAATTTAATGTTTTTCCCTGCATTTGTACACAAGTTGATTTAGAAAAAATTATCAAGTTCAATTTTATAGTTTAAAAAAAGCCTCGTTCCCTCAAAAAAATTGGGGGGGATTCGAACCCAAAATTTAAAACCTTTTCAAAAAAAAAAACCCTTTTCCCAGCAACCCTTTTTTAAAGAAAAACAACGCTTCCCATAATTGGCTTTATATTTTTTCGACAACATATTTTTGAATACAAACCTTTTAAGGGAAATAAAGGCCCCCGTAGCGTTGGGAAAGCCAAAAATTTTCGAAAACCCCGTAGACGCTGTCTTTTTTATCGCGATCAAACCCGGGCGCTTTAATAAACCTTTACCCCTTTACAATTAAATTCAGGGGAAAACCGAAAGGTTTCTGTCTTTCTGATCCCCCGGGGCATAAAAGGGGCTTTTTACCCCAATTTTCCCGATCGAAAAAAGCCCTTTAAGATAAAGGAAAACCTGGGTTTTAACATTTCATCAAAATTTATCATGCTTAAATTGTGAAAACCCCGGACGGGAACCACGCATTTCCCTTTCCCGCTAAAATATTCGCACGAACAATCACATCTTTATAAGGTTGAAAAAAGCCGGGGGGGAACAAAATAAAAACACAAAAAATAAAAAAACCCGGGGGGGGCAAAATTTAAAAACGAGTTTTTAGAATTTTATGTGGGCGAAACAAACATTTATCGAACCAAATTTTTTTGGGAAATTTACTAACAGATAGGGGTTTTTAAAAGATTTGGATTTAAAGGGAAAAAATTCCCCTTTTTAATATGTATAAATGGCAGTTTAAATTATGTATATGTTTAACAGAAATAAAATATTCTGCATATCGTGAAATAAAGGGGGGCAGCGCAATGTCGTAGAACGTCATTCTGTTACGGTGTATTAAAACAAATATGGCTAATTCTTACGGAACCAAAAATTTTAACAATACAAAATATAAAATAAGTATGGGGTTTAAAGTTTATTAGTAGAGGTACTAACATAAAAAAATTGGTAGGTGCGCGGCAGCGCAAAAATAAAACAATGAAATTGAATGAAGAATGGATTGAATGAATGAATGAATGGGAATGACTAAAAATAAATAAATAAATAAATAAATAAATAAATAAAATAAGTAAATAAATAAATAAATAATAGAATAATAAAGAAATAATTAAAAATATAAATAAATAAAATATATTTAGTATTGAAAATGAATGAATGAAATGAGTGATTGAATGAATGAATGAATGAATGATGAATAATATGAATGAATGAATAAATAAATAAATAATAAAATAAATAAATAAATATAATTTAAATTAAAAATTAAAAATTTTAATTAAAAATTAAAAATTAAAATAAAATATAATTAAAATTTTAAAAAATAAAAAAATTAAAATTAAAATTTTTATAAATAAATATTTTTTTTAAATTAAATTTTTTTTTTTCCTTTTTTTTTTACTTTCGTGCACGACTATATTTTCTGCGCGTTTTCAATTTTGACGTTAAAATTTTTAAGGGCCTTTACTTGAAAATTTTTTCATTTAAAAAAAAGACAGGGAGACAGAAAAATTATTTTCACTCAAGGATTTTCAAATACAACATGAGGGGTTTTGGGAAAAAAAACACAAAAATTAAAGGGAATATATGTTTCCCGGGAGAGATCAAAAATAGAAAAAAAAGGGGAAAAAAAAAAAAAAAAAAAACAATTATTTATGCATTCAGTATCAAAATATCAGATGATATAAGATTATAAAATAATCAAAGTGGGATTTTAAAGTTAATGTCTTAAAAAAAATTAAAAAATACACAAAAAACTAATTTTTTCTAAATGTAGGGGTGGCAAAATCTACTAAATTTAAACCCGTCGCAAAAAGGGAAACCCTGATCAAACCCGATTTCATTGGGTAACCCCCGGTTTAAAATTTCTTTTGGGGAAAATTGACGGTCCAGCGATTTTTTGTTTTTAATTTCAAATGAGAGCAAACGAAAGGGAGTAAAATTTTTTGTGGCCCTTTTAAAGGGTATTTTATTCTTTTCCGGGAAAACCCAAGCACACAAAATAAAAAGGGTATTTGGGAAAATAAAATTGGGTTTTAAAAAATTCAAATTTCTTTTCCCCAAAAGGGCTTTAAAGGGAAGTTGTTCTTTTAAAACTTTCAAATTAAATTTTTCCCGAAAAAGATGGCGAAAAAGAAAGATATATTTCCTACAATATTTGGCCCGGGCCCCTGGTAAAAAGACATTTTTAAACAAATCCCAAAAGAAAAATTTCCGGGCCCTTGCTCCCGGTCCCTTTTGGGTTTATAAGAATTTAAATTTAAAAGGGGGAATTTTTTTTTGCAGTCAAAAAACAAATTTTAAAAATTTTCTTTATTTTAAATATAAATTTTTTGTTAAAAGATTAACCAAGTTTTTTTAGTATTCGTGCCCTTTGGAAAACACGGTCTTTCCCATTTTTTCATTTGAAAAACATGTTTAAATTTTTTTTATTTGACCCGTGGGAAAATAAAAGACATTTACCTAGAATATAAAAATGTTAAAGATAAAGTTTTTTTTTCGTTTCTTTTACACTATTTTTTTTTATACAATCATTATTTTAAAACTTACAAAACCCTTTTATATTTTGTACTTAGTACTTTTTTATCCAATACGTAAAAGGTTTTTCGAAAACAATTTTTGAAACAAAAAAATCATTAAAGTCGCTAACAATTTTTTTTTTTAAAATTTCCGATAAAAAACGGTAACGCTGAGATTTTTGGTTTTTTTGGCCCTGCAAGAGTTCTGAAAATAAACTTTATATTGCGAGAAATATAAAATTAATGCTTCAAAAAAAAAAAAAAATATTTCTTTTCATTTGTCCGTATTTGTTTTACACATATAGATGATCGGGCGTTTGGAAAAAATGTTTTTTTCAAAAATTTTTTAGATTCTTTTTAAAGTAAACTATCCAATTCAAGAAAATATATATTTCAATGCATTTTAAAAACTATTTTTCCTTCATTTTTTCCGTATTAGTTTCTAACCCCAAAATATTTACTGATCGCGGGGTTATTGGAAAAATGTTTTTTTTTCACCCAAATTTATAGTTCTTTTAAAGTTTAAATAAATTTTGTGAAAAATTCATTTTTTTGCAGGGGGAAAGTTAAAATTCAAAATTAAAAAATTTCTTTTTAGGGTTGCTTGTCCCTTTTTTGTTATTTTAGGTATAATTTTAAAGTTGTGCACCCAAAACAAATAAATCTTTTTTTTATAATTGCAATAATCAAGTTTGACTTTATTTTTAAAATATTTTTAAAAAAACAAAATACCCTATTGTTTAAAAATATGTACTTAAGATAAAGAATTTATTTTAGATAATTTTTTGTCCGTTTATCCCTGCTTTGTGTCAACAATTACATTTAATTTGGGAAAAAAGCGCGGGTCAAAAAAAAACGCTTTTCATGATATTTTATTCTTCAAGGAAAGTTATTTACAAAGGGATAAGTTATTCATATATTGAAAGACGAATTTTATATGTCAAATATGGAAAACATTTTTAAAAAAACTTGCCCCAAATTTTTTCTGTTAAAACAATTTCTTATATTTCAAAAAAGTCGGCAATAATAAAAACGGGGTATTTTTATTTTTTTATTTTCAAGGGTTTTCCAAATTTTTTATTAAGATTTTCGGGATTTAAATATACCAAATTTTGGGAAAATCTGGGAAAATTAAAATCAACTAAAGGCAAACTTAATATATTTGTTTCCCTCTCGCGCGGGGAATAAAGGAAAAAAAAATGTTTTTTTTTGATATTCCCCCTTACCCCAAAGGGGCGTTTAGTTTCTATGTTTTTTGTTGGGGAAACAAAATCTGTTCCGTTTGCCCCTAAAAAAGCCCCACTAACCCTGCATAAAATTTTTGAAAAATGGACAATTTGCAAAACGGGGTATTTTTATAATTTTCTAACAAGTTTTGGCCCTTTTTTTGTAAAAAAAATGTCTTTATGAAAAAAATTTCCATATTGTTTAAAAATATGTTTTCTTTTTAAAATAAAAGAATGTATTTTTAGATATATCTGTTTCCCTTTATCCATCTGGGGGTCAACAATTTTCATTAATAAAGGAAAAGCGCCTGCAAATAAAAAAAGCTTTTTTTGATATTTTATTTCTTTAAAGCAGGAACGTTTTTTTACAAAAGGGATAAGTTTTTTCAATATATTGTTTGAGACGAAAAAGTATAGTCAAGATTTCTAAATACATCTTTAAAAAACTCTGCAAGTTTGTCTTTTATTATAACAATACTTTCATATTTCAAAGGGAAAATGGGAAAAGCCAAAAAAATCGGGTGTATTTCATTTTTTTTTTTTATCAAGTTTTGCCAAATTTTTTATTTTAAAAATAGTCATGAAAAAATACCTTAAATTTTGGGGAAACTTGAAACTTTAAAGTAAATAAAGGCAAACTAAAATTTTTTGTCCCTTTTAAAACGTGATATTTGTTAAAAAAACATTTTAACGAGGGGGGGGGGGGACCGGGGCGGGTAATAAAGAAAAAAAAAGTGTTTTTTTTTTATATTCAAATTTTTACAAAGGACGTTAGTTATATGTTTTTGTTCGGAAAAAAACTTTCCGTTGCCCGCTAAAAAAAGCCCCACTAACATACATAAAATTTTTTTAAAAAATCGGACAATTCAGACAAATCCCTGTATTTCATAATTTTCAATAATAGGGTTTTTAAATTTTTTTTGTTTAAAATTTTTTTAAACACATTCCAAATTTTAGGGACAATGTAAAATTTTTTTAAAAAATAAAAAGTGATTATAAAAAAATATTTGTCCGTTGTTCTATGCTTACCTCGAAAAGCAGGGATTTTTTCGGACAAAAAAAAAGCAAAACGGGGGGTTTTTAAATTTTTTTTTTTATGTGTTGATTTATTCGAAAAATTATTTTTATTAAAAAATCCTATTGTTTGGGAAAAATACGGGGGTATAAAAAATTCGAAAAAAATGAATGGGTTTCCCAATATTTTCTGTCGTTTTTTTTATGATAGTGAATAGAAATACATTTTTTAAAAAAAATAATTAAAAAATTTATAATTTTTTTAATTTGTTGATAAAAATAAATTGATTTTTTGCAGGGCCCCATTGAGATAAATTTAACCCAAAAATAAAAAAATTTTAATAAAATAAAATAATAATAATAAAAAAAAATAAAATAATAAAAAAATTATAAAAGAAATGAAAAAAAAATATAAAAATCAAAAACATAGTTTTAAAAATAAAATAATAGAAAAAAAAAATAAAAATAAAACAATAAAAAATAAAAAAAAATAATTCTAATAATTTAAAAATAATAATAAAAATAAAAACTTAAAAAAATATATTTTTAATAAAAATAATAATTTAAAACTAATAATTATAATAAATAAAAATAATAATAAAATAAATTTAACATAAAATTTTAAAATAATTGTTCAAAACAAAAAAAAATTTAAAAAATTTAATTAATTTAAAAATAATAATAAAAAAATAAATTAAAATAAGTAATTTTTAAAAGAATAATCATCGTCATCACATATCCCCTTTTTCAAAAAACAGCATACAACCAAACAAAAAATAATAAAATGAAATAAAAATAAAAATAATAATAATAGTTAAAAAATTTTAAAAATTTTTTTTTATATGATTTAATTTTTTAAAAATAATAATTTTATTTAATAATAATAATAAAAATAAAAAAATAAATAAAAAATAGTAATAAAAATTTTAATAATAAAAATAAAAATGATTATTTATTTTTAATGATTTTTAAAAAAATTTTAAAAAATAATAATAATAAAAATAAAAATAAAAATAAAAAATAATAAATTTTTATTTAAAAATAAAAAATTTTTTTAAAAATAATAATAAAATAATAAAAATTAATAATAAAAAATAACTTAATAATAATTATAATTTAAATGAAAAAAATAATCATAAGAAATTTATAAAAAATAGTTTAAAAATAAAAAAAATAAAAAAATAAAAAAAATCATAAAAACAATAAAATAAAAAAAATTTATTTCATAAAAATAATTAATAAAAATAAAAAAATATAAAAAAATTTTTTATAAATTTTTCTATTTAAAAAATTTAAAAATAATTTACTACTTCTACTATTTTAATTAATAAAAATAATTAAACATTTAATTTAAACATAATTTTAATAATTGGGGAAAACTAAAAAAAAAAAATAAACAAATTTTAAAAATAAAAAATAATAATAATAAAAAATGATAAAAAATCATTATATTAATAATAAGAAAAAAAGTAATGATTATATAAACATAAAAAAGCCTCATGGAATTTTTTTTCTTCCTTATTTTCAGTATTATTATTTTTTTATTTATTTTTTTTTTATTTTATTAAATTTTTATTTTCAGAGTCATAAATAATTCGTAAAACTTTTTATTAAAATTTTAAATCAAAAGGATAAATGTTTAAATTTAATTTTAAAAAGAAACATTGTGAAAATCCGTTGGTTTTTTTTCCCAAAAATTTTTATTGGAAAAAAATCCAGTTGGGAATTTTTTCCAACAAAAAATAATTGGAAATAAATCCAAACGGAAATTTTTAAATTTTTTTTAAAAACACCTTATTTTGGGAATTCGCGTTTTTTTAAAATTTGTTAATTTTAAACGAAAAAATTCATTTGGGCCCTTTTTAAAATTTTTATCCCCTTTTTTTTACTTATTAAAAAATTTTTTGTAAAAAACCCGTTTGGAATTTTTTTTCCCGCTTTCAAAATGGGGTTTTTTTTTTTTAGGGGATAAGTTTTTTTCAAAAAAGTCAGAAAAACATGAAAGGGTGAGAATTTGGGTTTTTTTTTTTATAGTTTAAAGAAGGGTTCTTGGGAAAAAAATTTAAATTCCCCTTGGAATAAATAATAATTTTGGAAAAATTCCAATTGGAATTAAGTAAATTTGGCCGGACAGAAAAATTTCCCGGGGGGAATACATTAATTTCCGCCCGGGGCAAATTTTTTTTTAAAAAACCCAATTTTTTTATAAGAAAAAAAAAAAAAATAGCTTTAAAGAAAAATTTAAAAATTTTTTTAAAAAATTAAAATTTAAACTTTGTATGAAAAAGATTTTTTTAAATGTTTAGGGCCAAGTTAAATGGTAGTTTAAATTTTCCCCTTCCCGGGGTTGCAAAGTTTTTCCGGGGGGTGTTATTGTTAATTTGTATTATAAAAAAAGTTGTGAAAAGAAATGTTCCCGGGGTTTAAAAAAATTACAGATTTTGCAAATGAAATTAACCCAAAACAAGGGTTAGTTAATGATATGGATTACCTTATTTAAAACGCTCATATAAGGAAAAATTAAACGGTTATTTATGCGTATATGATATAAAAAATAAATACCACATAAAAAATATTAAAAAGCAAAGTTTAATTAGAAATGAAAATTATATGTTAAATTTAGTGAAAAAAAAAAGAGATTTTCTTTAAAATTTTTTTAAGCATTGTTTTTTTCAGGTGAATTAGAAAAAATGGTTGTGATAAAAAAAAAAATCAAAATAAAATTTCAACTTTCCCGTATCTGTTCATTTCTGTTATATTATTAAAATTTGACTTAAAACTGAAAAACTCATAAAAAAAGTTTTAAATTTTTCCCTTTAGGAACTTTCGAAAAGAAAAAACATTTTAAAAAAACATAAAACATTTTGTAAAAAAAAAAAGGAAAATGTTGGAAAACTACTTTTAATTGGGGCTGCAGGAAGTGGGAAAGGAGTGCATTTTTTTAACACCGTTTTAAGGCACTTTTGGGAGATTTAAAAAAAAACAAATGCGGAAGGGGGAATGCCAGTTTAACAAGAAATTTCAGGGTTTTTACAAATGATAAAAACATTTGATTGTATTTTAATTATCATTTTTTGAGACATTCAACGAGGAATATCATAGTATTTTTTTTTCCCCTAAAAAATAAAAAAAAATTTCTGTACGAAAGGTGTAAGGGCCGGAAAATGATATAAATTTAGCAAAAAGAAAAATTATGGCCGTGACATTATTTATTTTAA
>NW_026860433.1:0-53553 GCF_026571515.1 Ruditapes philippinarum
AATAATTTGTTTTATTTTTGTTTTCAATTTTCCACTTAAATACATTCTTAAAATAATATCCAAAATCAATAAAAATGGCTAGTTAATTGGAATCTGTGGATAATCCCTTTTTAAAATGGATGGAGTTCTTAATGAATAATTGAAGGATTCGAAATAGCTAAAAACTGCCCTAAATTCAATTCACAAAAGCATATTCCTTTTCAAAATGGTGAAAAAAATGGTGTAAAAATTATAGGAATGAAATTTATACCTTCAGAATATAAAAAGGTAAATCCATTAAATATATGAGCTGATTACTCCAAATGTTCGACATAGCTATAGAAAGTTTACGTGTATAATTCTTGTGATTTCTATGAAAATGACATAAATTATAGATGCTTAATTTACAGATAGAAGAAATAAGGACAGTATCATACTCTTCATTACGTAAGTAAGTCTTAATTTTGGAGAGCAATAGTATAATAGAAGTAATTTGACAAGTTCTTTTTTGTTGATATACAAACATATTTAATTTAAAGGAAATGAATAGACTGTCCAAATACATATATCTCGTCTTTCAATATTGCGACTTTTGTTTACAATTGAAGGTTTACTGCAATTCTAATGCACAGTACTGAAAGGAACCATAATTCAATTATTTTAATAGGATTTCTTTTATTATAAAATTTACGTACTTTTAGTTTAGTATCATTTAATGAATTATTATTTCTGAATAATCTAAATGTATAAAAACTAACAAATAAAACATTGTATTTTAATACAAATAATTCTAAAGATTCTGTTTCTTGATTTCCTTATTTAGATTTGTTACGCAATTAAGTCGTACATACTACACATTATACCTAGGTATCAACGTACAAAATACCAATATTCGACACTTTTTGCGATATCATAGTAAAACATTGTTGAAGTATACTTGCAATATTTATTATCATATATTTGTGAAAAATACGTACACTTGTTATGAAATCTTCTTTCTCATACTTATTGTTTTGTTCTTTGGATATGATAAAAAATCAAAAAAGTTTATGTGAATATATAAACATGATAATGGGAGAATTTGAATCATTCGTATACCCTTTCATTGAAAAAACAACATAAAAATATTATGCTAAAATGCATACCTTTGGCACGTTCTACGACTATACAATTTAATTATGGTCACTATATAGATCTCTATAGTTTATAAATGTCGCTCTGTTTGACAGTCAGTATTTCGGTGTCATGTAATTACATCGCTCTATTAGGGAACCAGCTATATCTGCACGGAGTGAAGCAATGCTGGGACAAGTTGTTTCTTAATTTAATAAAAAGTCCGAAACGAGACTTCTTGATCTCAAGCACTTATCTTACGACATGACTTGTGTCAGTGTTGTTATATTTTTCTGGTCCTTCGGGATCATTGATGCCAGCACTATTAAGTGTTGAGAATTGAGTACCGCTCAAGCCGGTGCTAGGGGGCGTGAGGGATGTTGCACGTATTCATTATCCATCATGTACAGACTCAATCTAACCGAGTCTGCAGTTCTCTTGTAATTTTGTTGTGATTAATGCTTCCGAGGGATCACTTGTTTCCAGATTTTTATACTTCACAACAGCAGGTGTCAAGTGCTGTGTGGCAGCTGTAAAAAGTTGCCCCGTACTTCACTTCAGTGTTGTTATATTTTTCTGGTCCTTCGGGATCATTGATGCCAGCACTATTAAGTGTTGAGAATTGAGTACCGCTCAAGCCGGTGCTAGGGGGCGTGAGGGATGTTGCACGTATTCATTATCCATCATGTACAGACTCAATCTAACCGAGTCTGCAGTTCTCTTGTAATTTTGTTGTGATTAATGCTTCCGAGGGATCACTTGTTTCCAGATTTTTATACTTCACAACAGCAGGTGTCAAGTGCTGTGTGGCAGCTGTAAAAAGTTGCCCCGTACTTCACTTCAGTGTTGTTATATTTTTCTGGTCCTTCGGGATCATTGATGCCAGCACTATTAAGTGTTGAGAATTGAGTACCGCTCAAGCCGGTGCTAGGGGGCGTGAGGGATGTTGCACGTATTCATTATCCATCATGTACAGACTCAATCTAACCGAGTCTGCAGTTCTCTTGTAATTTTGTTGTGATTAATGCTTCCGAGGGATCACTTGTTTCCAGATTTTTGTGTTTGATAAAAATTGAAAACAAATGAAGTAGTTTGCAAGCAGAGTTTAAAGATAAAAATGGTATTGTCAAGCATTGGTTCTTTTTGTTTTTAATGCATAATGAAAATAAAGAACATCGCTATATTATGTAGAGTTGCAATAATCAACTGCATGGACAAAATTATATGTTTGTAAAGTGGTCTGTTGTGACAATGGTAATAAATTAACATTGATGTGAACAATTGATTCATGTGGTGAAACTTTCAGAAATATTTTGAATAAAGTAAAATAATCAACGTTGTTTTCTCGAAACTTCCCATATGCCATTAAAAAACACCCCATTCAGTTTTTAACTTGTATTTATTAAGTTGCACATGCTATGATTGATTGTTGCAAAAAGATGATATATGTAAGCTATTTATAACTTTTAACTTATACTTCATAAACACAACACAACATACACTCTAACATATTATTGCACATCTCCGTATTGAGACTATGTTATTTGTCCTTCTTCTTAAAGTGTAATTTATGCATTTAAATGTAGGTTCACTAAAACTGCTGTTTCCAAATTATACCGATAACATGTTCTGTTGTTTATCAGCTTCATAACAATAATGGAGCAAATTCATTTTCGAGTTTCCTAATAACTATTATCATAAATGCTACAGTCTTATTAAGGCTTAGAATAACAATATACGACCAATCTTTAAAACTGACTGACGGAACTATATGTCAAATGGATGCAAAACTACATACTGTAGTATAGAAATTGAATTCAAACGGATTGTCTTCTGAAAGTTGCATAATTTTGAGCTTTGGCACTTTTTGTTTTCGTTGTTGACGTTTTGACATTTCTTCATTTTTTTAAATAAAGTATATGCCCATACTGTGTTATTTCCTCGGTTTGTAGCGACCAATGTTTATCAAATAAAGTTAATTCCGCTTAGAAGTCGTAAACAACTTGTAATACAAATATTCGTAAGATACGCTAATAAGTAAGCTCCTAAAGATATTCTAGGAAGTGAATAATTACAGTTTTCTAATCAGCTTAATAAACAGTTTCCGACGATATCTACCATTCTAAAAAGATATCATTCTGAGTTAACAATTCTTGTTTACAGTTATGCATTGAGTCATGTATATATTTTACAAACTAAGCTGAAAGAACAACGAAATAAATACGGTTAATACAAAGTTATATCAATATAAAATTGTTACACACAAATAACGCCTCGTTTTCAATACATGGACAATAGGTTAAGGAATCTTTAACTCAAATCAACAAGATATTTTGTTAAATAATAAATAATTGTAATCCATCATTATATCTCCGAAAACAACAAAGATTAACAACAAAGCAATTTAATATTCCAAATAGTTATTTGTTATACATTCTCGTTAAGTCTATATTTCTGGCAAAATATATTAAACCTGTTGAAAATGTTGACAATTTAAAGAACATTTATCCAAACCGACAAAAAATCAAAGAAAATTTAATAATTTAATAAAAAGGTATATCACAGAAAAATAGATTAAGACACTGAAGTAAGCAAAGATAATTCAAACATGCAATCCACACCAGGGTTAATCATCTCGATTATTTAGATACCTGTTCTTTAATACATGAAGCTATATACAAATTAAACCAGACTCAGGAAATGCTGTAATCTTTTTTCAAATAATCTTTAAGTTGATTGGGCAGTAAAAAGCAGTAGTTTGCACTCTCCACCCGCGCCTGTGTCTTCCTGATACAGTTCGTTGAACTGTTAGGTGCTTTATTGCTTATCATGTACGGCTGTGTATCTTCTATTTTTTTTATCTTATTTCTTCGCTTCTTTATATTAATTCTTTTTCTTTCTTTTTGGAGAAATAAGGAAGGGGGTTGGTCCTCCCCTACATTGATTATTCCAATTATTCCTTGCATAATTTAAGATAAGTTTGCTTTAATCATTTTGATAACAGTTTTATATTTTATGACAACCGTAATATACACTCTTGGCACAAATTCAAATTGTAAATGTTAAAGGCATCAAACGCCTTTTCTTATGCTGTCAAATATACCATCGACATGAAGGCAAAAGTATAATAAAAGAGTCATTAAATGTGTCGACGCGAAATTGCTAGATAATGATTTCTCAAGTGTATCATCTAAGTCTACTTAGAGCGGAATTTAAGATCATTACCCCAAACTTAATGTGATAAATTCACGTAACAATTATACCTTACAGGACTTTCTTTAAAATAGGCAGCTGTTTTTAATGAAGAATACATCAGTTTCCAATAATGGTTCACGATTGCAAGTGTATTACCGAATTATTTTGATATAAACATTGAATAATGGTAAATAAGAACATTTTTTTTTTATAATTTTCCTACAATTTCTGTGATTTTGATATCACAATAACATGTTTCTGTTTGAAAACCGTTTTTGTTGTTGTTGTTGTTGCTGTTTGTTTTGTTCTATGAAAGACATTCTATGTTCAGTCATATGCTTCGTAATATAACTGCAGGGATAATAATTCGGAATTCTTCTTGAAAATATCAAAATTGCACTGTAAAGGATACTTTTCTGAATTAAATGAACACTTGTGTGTACAGAATAGAAATAAAGATAAATGTTAGCATGCAATTATCAGAAACTCCATCACTAGCTGCATAAACGATGCAATTATCAACAGATGACGTCTTCCCAGAATTCAATATTTATACATGAAATGTATGAAATACAACAATACAGTTTTTCTAAATAAGCCCTTTTAGAGGGATTCTAGGAATAAGAAGCAAAATGTATATTTTTCAGTGGCTGTAAACGTAACAGCCCAACAATACATTGAAATAATAATAAACGAGGGCTGTCTCAATATGTCATGGGTGAATGCTCTAAATACGAAATACTCGATGAGCATTTAATTCTGTTTTCGCATTTGCTGAGTGATCAGGCACAATTGTTGCATGTCATCATTAAATTCGAACAAAACATAAGACTACCTGATAACGCTATAACGCCTACACTATTATTAAATAAAAGACATTATTTCAATTTTCCCCTGTTCAAAGCATCAAAGTATGTGATAAAAAATATCTAAGATACGGCAAACTAGTTGATGTGTATCTTCATTATTAATAAGCATTATATTTATGTTAAATTTTCGATCCTTAAAGATAGTTCAGCACGACATAATTGTTGTGTATACATGTTATGTGGTATTTTAGTTTCTCTATTTGGTCTTTTCATTGTGGGTGGTTCCGGTATTTCTACTTCAATACTGTATAATCACCCTTAGAATATGTTGCCTACTTTTTAAATTTGTTTTTAGACGTCTTGTCTGTGATATACATATACAGGCTTCATAACCTCGGATCCCCCTTCAAGATCCCATTTTATTTAGTTCCGCCCAATTGTTTTCTCGTTTAGGACACAAGCTTTTTTCACCTTAAGGATATGTTGCCTACTTTTGAAATTGTCTTTTGACAAATTTAAAACTTAATTTACGCGCAAAAAAACCCCATAAAATAGCATTTATATATTTGCCTTATCTTTATTTTTTTGTAAATCATCACCAGATCAAATAAACATATTTGAAGCTTTTTACAATTTCAAAAAAAACACTACCGGAAATTAATGTTTTCCAATGACCTGTTTTTTGTTGTTTTTTATTCTATCTCATTTTTGTCTTCTTTATATTAATAAGTTGTATAGCTATAAATTGATTCAAGATAAAACGCTTAAATATCATTATTACTTGGATGAACAGATTTAATCAATTCCAGTTATCCTAACTGACGCCATTATGCAAATAAATAGTGTATATATTTTCACTAAAATTCAATAACGCCAATGTTTCATACATAAATAACAAACTAGAATAGCATTTTAAATAGCATTGAAACCAATTTGATTACGACATGACAAATTTACAATGCTGCTATGTTTGTTATTGCAAATTGTTGGAGATACTGTAACATTGTTGTCGGCAGTTCTTATTATTACAAAGCAAATTGGATACATTTTAAGTCATTTTTAAAAACACTATTTTAAGCTTTAGCTGATAACGATTAATAATTTATTGCTTTGTTGGTTTATTGTTAAGATCATACTCCCATCATTATATTATAATGACCATGCAGTATTATTCACTTATGTTGAGAGCGATTTATTGTCTTTTTGGACTTTAGAAAGTGTTTGTCTTAAAAATGATCAAGTTAACCATAAAGCATCTTTAATAATCTTTCATTGTTTTTGTCATAATACTGGGTTCGTTTCTTACTTTTATATTTTATATTTTTAATCTCGTCTGTTTACAATGTCACTATGTCCCTATAAAGGCTGTTAAGTTGCGTCTGTATCAAATTACGTAGGTGTCTCAGGTGGAGAACTACACATTTATGTGCGGACTCGTGACGTCAGCGTCAATAAAACGGCGCGTTTAAGAATGAAATTAAATATAAGTGATCAATATTTATTGCAGCTTTTATTCGAAATATATTCGTTGTCTGCAAATTTGCGAAATTTCTAGTACCATATAGCTGATCGCTACTGTCTATTTTGATAAAAAGGTTGTTATTGCATTAATATTAAGAATAACACAGACCGCAACAATAATACATTTTACTCGGCCATGGCGATCGAAATATAAGCAGCTTTTCAGTTTTAACAAAAAAAACCTGTTCAGACATCAATGACGAAATTTATAATAGATGCAACATAGCGCTCCCTCAGCGACACATTTTCCGACTTTTTTATTTGAATATGTAATCTTTGTTTGTCATTATATTTTGTTTGCCTGTCATCTCTATTGTAATAAGAAATGAAATATGATTTTGATTTTTCATACGAGGTCAAATAGGCATGAGTTTTTTATATCACTAATACGAGTGAACTTAAGTTGTAGTGATACATGTATCTATGGAATGCATCACCCTGTTCATAACACACAGACATGTTTCATAAAACAAGTCTTTATGAAAGCTCAAGCTATGTAAAAGCATTTATTTTCCGTCAGGTCTTGATATTTGATAACTGAAATAGTTTCATTTATAACCAAACATATGATGAAATTATTGTTCAATCGATTTAAGCTTAAAAGACAGTATCCTATCGGGTGCGTCGATGCAAATAAATAGAATAATTAATTTTTATTAAGAAGCACTCAAGAAAACGTTTCTTCTTAAAAAAGAATAAGACAATTGAGTCGTCGATTCTGACCAAAAATCTTCAATGTCCCTTTTATACTCTTAATTACTATTAAAAGAAAATGTTAACGTCTTAAAAATTAAGAATGATAATAATTGTGTATTTCATTGTTCGTAAGTTCTAAAAAAGTGCTTGAATAAAAACTGAAATTAATGCGGCTTGGTGTACAATGTGACACATTTAGGAATGTATAATTTGGATAGTATTACCAAATGTTCTGGAAAGAAAAATGTTGATCTATTCCTTATTGATTTGGTATTAACATATAAATGATTAACTTAGATCTAAGATTTTTGATAGGTTATTTGGTCCTATATAAACGGCTGTTTTTGGAAATATAACCCGAGCCGTTTATATACGGTCATATAACTTGTCAAGAATACTTAAAACGAATTTATAATACATCAAACTTTCTTTTTCGTGCGAAAAAAGTGATATTTCTAAGAAAATTTACAGCAGCCATGAATATAAACTATATAAACGTCACGATTATCCAATGAAACGTGACGTTACAAATTTGAAGAATTATAAGATAAATAATAATATTTTGTTCAAAAACACTTTATAATCTGTTATTTATGAATATGTTATATCGGATCGTGTATGTCACACTTATCAACAACAACATCACAACATCAATATATAATTCTTTTCTGGCTTGTTATAACGTATGATGTTAAATATTATTGATATAATTTTAATGGTGTTCCATACCTTCCTACCAATTAACTGTAACATACAGTCAAACCTGTGAACAGAGGCAACATCATTTCAATAAACTAGTGGAGCTTATTTGGCATCTACTCTGTTATTTTTGATCAATAAAGGGCTTTTGAAGCGCGGCCGTTATATATAGGATGACCTTTTTTATACTGGTGGTCATTTACATAGATTGAACTGTACTTTCAATACGTTAAATTAACTGTATATCACTCAAGTCCAAATAAGATAAATAAATAAACATTTTTTACCCGACAAAATCATAAAGGCGGATAAGTCGTGAAGAAATATTTATACCTTCAGGCATCTGTTTTAATGACAGCTGTCCTAATAATCAATGACCGAGCTTGTATCAATGACCAGGGAAATATAATTAGATAAAGAAAATATTTTATATAAAGTCTAGACTGTTATAACTGTCACTTTACGTAATTGGCAAAACGGACATATGAATATTTTTTCTAAGAATAACTATCTAGATTATGAAAGTGTTTTTTTTCTTTCAAAACAATCACTTAATCTGGTGATAGGTAAATCTTTGTGCTTCGAGAAGAACTTGATGCTTTTACCTATTATACAAATCGTTAATTGGTGAAGTACTGTTTGATCATATTTCAGTCCTTTTTTCGTTTACTTTCCTTTGATTATTTTAGAAATTTATCAATTGCGGTTTTAATTGATTTGTATTATACTTATTTGAAAATCAAATAATGTTTGTTATTAGTTTTAACATTTTATATGAACGACAAAAGAAACTCGCATTGCCATGTGACCTTACTACATGTATTTATATATGACAACATCTGTGATAGCTTAAAATCAAAATGTCACGTGTTTATTTTCTAATGTTGAGCTCTACTTAAGCCAGAGCTAGGGGCGTAAACGGTAACTTGCATGCTTTATTATTTATTTATGTATTATTTTATTTTTGTGTTTATTTATTTATTTTTGTATTTATTTATATATTAATTAATTAATTTATTTATGTATTTAGTTATTTATTTATCTATTTACTTATTTCTGTCTCATTCATGTTTCTACATATATTTACCAATAAGCATTTAATAATAGAATATACATTAGATCAATCCATTGCACATTTATAAGAGGCTCGTCAATCATACTCGTAAAAAATTACCTTTTTAGTTTAAAATTAATTTTGTACAGAAATGATATATTTAAAAATTTCAGAAATATATTGGCTTTAATCAATTTTTATATTTTTTCATATTTATACCACAGACTAACTACATATATTAAAATAGAAATAACCATTGCTAATTGTTACTACAAATAAATGCCAATAAACTTATCTTTCTAGATGCTGAAGACATAAAACTCTAGGATATAGGCGCATTACTCTAATATGTAAATGTAACCATAACGGTATATTATAACAGTATGGTATGCAAAGAGATGCTGTATAATAATGTACCAGTGACTGACATAAATTTATGCTCTGTTCTTTATTCCACATAAGATTTGGGATAACTTGGTTAGCAATGATTTCCACATCATACATGTAGATAAGAAGACATTAAAAAACAATAATGAAGAACAACAAGGGAAGGGCAACGTTCACAGGATGCAAGTCAAAGTTCACTATCAATGATCATGCACAACCAAACCTGAGTCTGCGACATTATCATATATGCCATTCTAGCTACCTTCTTTTATAAAATATCAGTTATGTAAAGTTGCCACTATCAATTTCAGTACATGTATGAATGTGTTCTGAAAACAATATTTTATGTTTTGAATAAATATATTTAAAAGAAAAAATACGTCACATTGTTATTAGACTAGTATATTTTCTTTTATGTATAATGTCCTTAATAATCACGCGCCGTGTTTAACGTCAGAATTTATTTGATAAAAATGTCTTGCTATTTTTGTTTTCATCTTCATGTCACGTAACACTTTCATGTTTTAAATACGCAACCATTTAGAAAAATACGACATTGATCAGTACTTTGACTCTACATTACTATAAGTATAACAAATAAATATAACAAATACAAAGGACTATTTTAGCAATCTATTTAGCGTAAACGATCACGTAATGGATATAATGTTCAAATATATAGTCTCATAAA
This sequence comes from Ruditapes philippinarum, assembly GCF_026571515.1. Taxonomy (NCBI): domain Eukaryota; kingdom Metazoa; phylum Mollusca; class Bivalvia; order Venerida; family Veneridae; genus Ruditapes; species Ruditapes philippinarum. The sequence continues at coordinate 10,145 of NW_026860433.1, forward strand.
TACTGATAATTTCTATCATAAAGGCATCAAAGACCAATTAATTGATATTATTTCTACATAATCTTTTTACAGAAACATCCTTTCATGCGGAAAATGTAAGAAAATTTATAGTCTCAGAAAACGTATTTGTGATGTTTATGAGTGCTGCGCACATTATTTACATGCTAAACTATATACCTAGACTATATACCTAGATTATGTACAACTGGAAAGGCGATAAAATATATAAAAGAATAATAGTATATTGACACGTACGTAAGGGTTTTCATTTTTCGCGGACAATTAATAAGAAAGAATAAGATAAAAGGAAACAAAAATCGTTTCAAAGATAAGACAAGGGAATAGTAGGAAGGAGCATACTTACTATGGAAGAAATTTATTGCCAAAAATACACTCAGCCTTTAAATATTTACAACTCAGGTTTACGTTTTACTAAACAGATCAGTTAAAATCTAATTGTCGATACTGCACTGGTGTTAAGCGTTTTGATTATTTCGATTGGACAAAATAGAAGCTTTAACATGCAACTTAGATAAATTATAAACTGCATTTAGAAATGTAAAACAAACTTTTTTTTTAGAAATGTATAACATGTAAACGATAGAACGTACACGTTTTACGCCGTGCATCATGACGTTGAGAACGTAACTGCATCAGTTAACACTCTCAGTTTGACAACACCTCACATTCCTTTTACATGCTAACATGTTAACATTTGTAAACGATTTTGCAACTTCCATATATGGTATTATCACGGAAATAGACGGAAATTAAAAGGTGGAGACAATTTTCACAAGAGCAGAAAATAAAGAGAGACAACTCTGTCTGTATACTTGTACAAATTAAAAAAAACTGTTATATATTCTTAATATGCCTAATAGATGTAACGAAAGTGATAATCTCAATAAATTCCCGCATATTTTAAATTGATATGAATTGATTTAAACATATTTTATTGCTCTTTTTTACACATTTATAACATAATATTATCATAGTATAAATACAAAAGTAGCAAACGGGTTGAACCACGAGTTCTTACAACAACAGCAAACGGTTCTTCCCTGATATATTGAATTATCTAATAATAATAAGACAGTTACATGAATAGACGAAAAAGAGACAAATATCAAATTTATGCGTCACATATCCTAGAAGTAATTCGTTTAATAACTACGAAATATAGTCATTGTTTATTATCTAAAACAAGTTATTCCTATTTCCCCATTCGGTTCTCGTCTAACCTGTATTTTCGTATAATTTCAATTCATGCGTTTGACATTACAATATTTTATTTAAGAGTCGTTTTGATCAAACTTTTTAACTGACCTTTTATTAATCACAGTATGACTAGACTGAAACGGTTACATTAATCGCACAATTTACTGATGTCCTTTTTTATACTCATAATGTATCAATGTTATACTAAAATAGTAAACTGTTAAAGCGCGTAATTCCTTTATATGATTTTTTGACACGTCAAAATGTATGAACGATATCATTCCTATATCAAATAATAAAAGACGATGTTGATGTAGGTATAAGAAATGGCATTGTCACAGATAGATCAATCTTTTATACATATAGAGATAGGCATTTATGTAATGGATGCAGTACCAGTTTTCTTCAAAAATGTCTTATTATAAATAAAGGAAGACAGTGTGCTCGGATAAACAACAATTTTTTCGAGGCGAAACCGATAATAAATTGTTGCTTGTCTAAGTGTCTTAGTCAATCTGATTAAAATAAGCTCTAAATAACGCTCCGCTTTTAATCTAACCTTCACCAAAAAGAACTCATTTCTGGTGACCTTTCACACAGCCAATCATCGGTGAGCTTTTATAATTTGAAAGCAATGTGGTTTTTAATTTTAACCCATGGAAAAGCCAATACTGAGTAGGTAATTTTAACGATTTTGTCGTTGTCCAATTAGCCAGCATGCCAACTGGCAAAACAAAATCTTGCTCATTAAAAATTGACGTTATTATTTCAAGCTAATTTGTTAAAAATTACTTCAAATGAAAATCAACAATTTGTTTAACATCCACGAATAACGGTATTTCTTCTAACGCCTATGTAAAAACCGGTTTGATTACATGGCTTAAATAGCTTTCTCGGGAAATCCGAATTATAAAGAAGGCAAAACATATACGGTCAACATCAGATCTACATAAAAGAAATTAGTATATCTGAACTTAAGTCAGACTGTGCATAAGCAAACTGTAAGAAAACACTTGTAAAGAAAATCAAAGTAACTTACTTATGCGACAATTAAGTGAAAAGAACAGGTAAATTATTAAACACATTTAATGATAAATAGATCTTATTCAAAAGAAATGTATGCTGTTGTTTAGAATATAAAACCATAATATTTGCATGACCATTAAGCTACTGTACAGTGTAAGGTGTAGGCAAATTGTATTCGCACGGAATTTTGACCGATGAGCAAAAGAGGCAACGGGTTAAGGTGGCCAAAAAGCTGCTTCAAATGTTTCCAAAATATGACCCAAAAAAAAAGTTTGCCAATGTCGTCACATGTGATGAAACTTGGGTCCATTATTTTGAGCCCGTCAGAAAAGTTAGCAACAAAATCTGGACCACTTAACACAACAAATGCTTAATAATTGCCAAACGGTCTTTGAGTGCAAAGCAGTTTTTGTCTCTGGTGGAGGAGTCGCAATAAAAGTGCCGGTGGAAAAGGGCATACGTATCACTGGGAAGTACTACAGAAACGTAGTACTTAAGAAACTGAAAAAAGTATTATAAGAAACGACGCCCTTATACTGGTTTTAAGCATATCCGTCTTCTACATGACAATGCCCCCGCTCATACCTTCAAAAAAGAAAAAGTAACTGTTTTGCCTCACCCCCGTATTCTCAGGACCTTGCCCCATGTGATTTCTTTTTGTTTCCGAAATTGAAATCTTTCATAGGGTGGGCGGAAATACAAGTCCGACTGGCCCTTGGATCTGCCATTCATCAGTACCTTATTACTGTACCCAAATCAGCGTACTGTGACGGTTTCAAGAAGTGGATACATTGGCTGAAACTTTGCATTTTTAGCCACGGAGAGTACTTCTGGGGCATAAAATGAACACTTTTGAGCTAACTTGAAATGTGAAGTCTCCAGATAGAAATAAGCAATACTTTTCTTCGAACATCCCTTGTATGCTTAACGCAACATTTATCTGTTTATAGATAGATAGATAGTTTTATTCTGGTAAAAAAATACATGTCATAAAACAACTACAAATTCAATGTCAACATCAAGAGATACAATACATGTAAACATGAAAGTGCATGTGTTGATGCCATAAATTCAATACAAAGAATGACACAAAAAGAAGGCATAAGCCGACTTATTTCCATTGTGGTCCTTGAATTGATCGTATGACACCAGAAAGGCAAAATATTTACTAATTATGAAGTATGCACATAAATTATTCAATCACAATTTTTTATATCAATTATTGCACATAATTATTTCCATCACAAAATTTATCACACATGTATTATAATCATAATTATGACAGATATGTTTGACAATGAATAGGTACTACTAAAATATGCACTAAACATAAACAATATATAAATAAAAACTAAGTAAGATGACTGGATTAAAATGACTAAACAGATATTGATTGCATAAAATGTTCCTTAAGAGATTTTTTATAATTATCACGACTTGTTATGAACCTAAGATGTGTTGGTAACCTGTTTCATTCCTGACAACCATTACATACAAATGTTTTCTTTCCGAAACCCTTAACTCTTGGAATAGAATAACTGTTACTATCTCTAAATCGAGTGGAGTAAGAGTGTACCTCATTTGCAATTTGAAAATGCTCATTTAAATAACTAGGTGCACTATTGTTATGTATCTTATGTACATGACCAAATATAAGGAAATTTACCCTCAGATGAACTGGTAACCAACCAACTTCCTCGAAATGAGCCCTCCCTATATGAGTACGGGGACTGAGATTAAGTATAAACCTCACCAACTTATTCTGTGTGGCCTGAAGTCTATTTTTTAGATTTTGACTCAACCCTTAATACCAGGAGGCACAGGCATAATCAAAATGACATTGCATTAATGAAGAAACTAAAAGTATACCTATTTAAAAATGAACTTTTTCTATATAAAAACTTAAGTTTTGCATTGTCCTTCTTAATTTCCTGATTGGCTGATCTGTTTAACAACTGTGTGTTTCGTCGAAAAACAGTAACTTTGTTCCTAGAAATGGCCATACAATTTATTTAATTCATTGTTCGATAATCTGAATTTACTCCAGAGTTGCGTTATCACGTTCGCTACAAGTTTCCTCCGTTTCTATGGTATACTGTTTGAAACAGTTGAAATATTGCCTAGTAAGATTTGCCATTGACTAAATCGTCTGATTAAGCTCGTCTATTGGATAAGAGAGCCATTGTATTACGACAGGGTGGGTGTCGGCGTCACACTTTTGAAAGGAATTGGTTGGATCTTCACAACCTTATTTAACATCATAATCAAATGCCATAACTATATAACTCTCAATACGTAGAATTCGACAAAACTAAGGCCCTATTTTGAAGTCTATTTTACCGAGAATAGCCGAGCGCACTGGCTATTGTTCATAGACAAGTAGCTCTTTCGAAGAACTTTCAATATAGTCACTGACACTGTAAATAAGTTATCGAAAGAAATATGCGACAATAAAGGTTAAAAGGTTAAAATGATATAAGCTTTCTATAAAGGGGGGGGGGGTAATCATCGTGATAATTTTTACATTTTACATTTTGATTCTCGCAAGGATTAAAATGCAGCGAGCGACAAATCCAACTTTTAGTAGCGCCAAACTCTTTTTCCCAAAATGTTAAATATTGCTACTTTTTACAGAAGGGCGGTTTAAGACTTTTAGAAAAATTACGAGATATAATAAAAAAGTTTTCGGCCCGATATACTTCTAGCCACTACACTGACATTTACACAATACGTCGATACCGATATCTTATTGAAGATTACTGAGCGAGTTACACGTGGTTTTACACAGATTTAATAACATAAAACACAATTTGATCAGTTGAGGTGTGTGTCATTTAGACCAAAGGAGAAAGTTGAAATCAGAGCCGTCAGTATCTCTGTAAGAAAGGGATGTCCCCCAAGGAAATCCTTGAACTATGATAAACAAGATCAGCAAGAAAAGGCGGTGTTCAATGACGACTTCATGTATACTCTTGGGTAGAAGTCCCCTTTCTATAGCACTGTGAAAAAAAGACGTGCACGAATTGATCATGTACGACAGAAGGGGAGACCTGCGAAAAATTGCTAGGGAATTGGGTATAGGCTTTGGTTCAGTTCAGGCAATTCTGACTGATGTCTATGGCATGTTAAAGGTGTCCGCTAGATGGCTCCCCAGACTGTTTACTGACGACCAGAAACGGGCCAGACTTGACATTTCAAAATATTTTTAGTCTTGCTAGGAGGATGAATCTGATTTTATCTACCGGATCATAACTGAGGATGAAAAATGGGTGCATCACGTCGATCCAGAATCCAAAAAAAAAAACAGAGCATCATTTAAAAAGGGCAGCCTGGGCCCCAAAACCTTTCGAAGAAATCCAAGTGGGCCATCAGAAAGTGGTGGCTTTTTTTTTTGGGTTGGGCAGGGGAAATCATGTTGATTATCTTTAGAAAGGCCCGTACCATAGCGGATGTTAGGGAAAGACGAATTGGATTTTTGGGCCGTTAAAAAAACTCGCGAAAAAAAAAGGGGGCCAAACCCGGGAACCAAGCTTTTCTGCTCCGGGCACGCAATGGCCAGTTCACACTTTTCCCAAGTTGGTGGCAAAGGGCAGCTAAAAGGGTTTTTAAAAAATTCCCCCCTCCCCTCTATTTTGGATTTGGGCCCCTTCTATTTACCTTTTTTCAAATAAAAAAAAAATTTCGGGGTAAAACGTTTTAAAAGAAATTTAAAAGGGCGTAAATGGTTTGGGTAAAATGATTTCTTTGAGGCCCAAAAAATAGAAAAAAAACACTTTTATTTTGCATCCAAAACATTTAACGGGAGCTAATCAAAAAAAGTCTTAAACTTAAAACCCTTTGGCAAAGAACCCATTTTTCAATAAAAAGAAATAGAATAATGTGTCCTTAAATGAAATGCCTTAATTATCAATTCGATCTTTTTACTATTTGTATGGATGCCTATAAATTAATTTTTTGAAATTATTCCCCTTAAAATCTTTTTAATTATTAAAAAAAAACAAAAACTCAAAACGCAATAGTGAAATAAATGTATTTAAATTTAAAGGGGTTTTAAATTCCCTTACAGAAAAGGCCCTCAAATAGAGATAAAAGGTTTTGGAAGTAAACAATTTAAATATATACACTTAGTCTGCTTTAAAATGTTTGATTATACTCATGAATATAATGTTTCCAAAATGTCTCAAGGCAGATCATGCTTATGTCATTATTGTTTACACGAACAGACTTCAGAAAAGAAAACAATGTTCTGACTGGCGCCTTAAAGAAAATAATTGTCTTTACTTAATATAGAGATATGTGATGTTTTAATAAAAGATCATGTAGAATGTATTTTTAAGCAATCTATACAATTTGTTATTACCAAAGTTTCCAAGATATTACCAATTTTTATGATTGCATTACAATTAAAATAAAACACAAAGTAATACATGTATTTCATGTCAATTTATGTTGTAAAACAAAATGTTTCTTAAATTGTTTCGAAGATGAATTTCGATACTTATACTATTTAAAAACAAAATATAAACCTTAATAAATGTAAATGTCATGACTGGATGGAAAGAAATCGAAGAAGTAGAAAACAGTTTTTTTTATAAATGTCAATTTTTTAAATTTTAAACTGCCCTTTTAAATTAAAAAATTTTCAATAGCACAAAAACCCCCGGCCCCTTCACATATGTTCTGTCTGAAAAAAAAATTTTACAGAAATTTTAAACCCGTAAATATAAATTTGATATACTTTACATTTAAAAACGAATGTTAAATTCATCAATCTTATTTTTGAATTTGATATTTCTATAACCCACAGAACATCTGTTGTTGATTTTAAAATTTTATGTTTCTATGGTGTGGGAAAATTTCATACATTAAAAAAACTGGGTTTACACTTCCCGTAAATGGGTATAACTTAAATTAAACAAAAAATCTTTTTGAATTCTCTTAATTTTTGTAACGCAAATTTAAAGGGAAGAAAATATACAATCCCTTTCTAAAAAATTTGGAAAAATAAATACATTGAAAGGAAACTATAGAAACATAAGTTCACTTTGGGAACGTCATACTAATAAATACTGGAAATAAATAAAAAGACTGTGAAATTGTGGGTTTTTAAAAAATTTTACCCCTGAAGTTTTTAAAGTATATAAGGGGGAAAAAAAATTGACAAAGAAAGATTAAGATACATTCTCATTAAAAATTTACACAAAATATATTTCCCATTTGTGGCTCTTAAACAATTTTCAAAATTAACGTTCCCCAAGGGATTACAACCCTAAATAAATAAACAAATTAGGGAAATTTTTTTTGCAATTAAACTTACTCCTTTAAAAAATTTAAAATGGGACAACTTAAACCCCGCTTTGGCAATGTTTAAATTTTTTTATTTGGGCGGCATCGACAGCATTGATTTAGTTTAAATTATCAAATTACTGACAGCAAAGTGTTTTTTCGATAAAACTTCATACAATTTCAAGACTAAAGTTATAATTCATCTAGATTTTTGATAGCATTTTTTAAAGGTTTTAAAATAAATTTCTTTATCAAATCAGAAAAAAAGTTCAGAAAGAAAGTTTTTTATAGAAAGTTGGGCTCAAATTTAAAAACCTTTTTTTTTAATGCTTTTCTTTTATAATTATTACGAAAATAATCATCAATGTATAAAATTTTTAAAAATCAATAGTTTGACACTGTCCTCCCGGGGATTGTTATTAAATACATGTATTTCCTTTTTGATAATTTTAAATAAAATTTTTTTTTAAAATATTAAACAATTTTCTAATTTTTTTGGGAAAAACATAATCCCCTATCAAAAATTTTTCTTATGAAAACAGTGAAACTCATAAATTCAAAATTACCTTTGGCCCGGCACTAATAAACTTTTTAATATCTGTATGTTCATGAAATTGGAGAAACAAAATAAAATAGAAAATCTTTTATTTCCTGAATTGTTCCTTTAAACTTTTTATGTTTAAAGATTCTGTAATACATTTTTTTGTTTTATATCATAATTTTGATGCTCAAATGAAATTTCATCAATATTGTTAGTTCCAAAAGCATTATTTGTAAAGATAGTACCGATTTTACATTTCATGTTAATAAAGAGTGGTTATTAGAAATGTTTTTTCTATAAAGGCTTAGTCACATTTATTCAATAAGAAATGAATGCATATATTTTAATGAGTACAAATAATATAAACAAATATTTGCAGGATATATTTTGCATATATTTGAATGTTTGGAAATTGATTTAGAAGAATAATTATATACATCATATACATATATAACATTTCACTTAGTGTTTTACACCCTAAATTACGACATGCAGCAGGATCTTTAAACATGTTGAGTTTTAATTTTGTTTAATATTATCTTAAAAGTAGATCACAAACAAATCTGCGTTCATTATATACACATATGCAAAGCTTTCTATGTTTTTATTTTAATTTAAAAACAAATATGCTATGAATTTTTTCTTTCGTTTGTTTAAAATTTTTGTAAGAAAAATTTAAAAACAAAGTCCTTTATCAGTCCCTTGCAAGGGTGTATTTATAAAATCGTGGATTAATTTACTTTTAAAAGTATTTGGGCCCCGGGACAAATAATTAAAATTTTTTTGAAAGTGGGCAGTTTGGAATTTTTTTTTTTGTATTTTAAAGTTTGTGAAAAAAAAATAAAAAATGATTAAGTTTCTTTTTTCCAAGAGGAATTTAAAGGGAACAATGGGCTACCAATTTAAAAATATTACCCTATTTCATAGGCTTTTAAAAAAATCGAAAAATTTTGATTCAATTTTTTTTTTTGCAAGAAAAAAAAAAGTATTATCTAGTTGGTTCTGTCTTAAAATTTGATAGTTTCCAAATTTGGGAAAAATAAACAAAACAAAAAAATTGATTTTAAATAGGAAAAGGGTTGAAAAACCAAAACGTTTTTCCAAAATAAAATTTAAAAATAAAAGAATTTTCCGTTCCCAAAACAAAAAATTTGGGTAGTATTTAAATTTTTTTGTCTGAATTTTTTTTCTTCTTCTGTCTTTGCAAAATATTGTCCAAAATGTTTTTCCCTATCTTGCCTGTCGATCCACAACCCGTTTGTCCTTGAATTTTTCAAGCAAAAATTCCTTAAAAAATTTTAAGCAAATGGCCCTTTCCCCTTAATTTCAAAATTTGGGTTTTTGAATCAAAAATTCAAGGGAACTCCAATGGGGGTTTAAAAAGCCTAAAAAAAAACATTTTAATTTCTTACATAATGAGCTTGGGGGATTTACACAAAAATTATGCAATGAAAGTGAGGAAATTTAAAATTTTAAATAAATTGAAAATCTATTGTTATGTTTTTTCTTAGCCCGTTTTTGAGTGAAAAGTTTTAAAAGTTTTTTCCTTTTGGTTTTTTTTGTAAAATTTTTTAATAATTATTCTGGAAAAACGAATCAGGATCCTTTAATTTTACCCAAAGATTAGGGGCTTAACCTTTTCAAAATTTGGTTCTTTATCTGGAAAAAAATTTTCAGCCCCATCATCAAAAAAAGGGGGGGTTTCTTTTAAAATCAATTCCCCGAGTTCATTTGTCCCCAAAAAAATTGGAACCCGAAAACCCCAAGCCTTTCCATGGGATTTTTCAAGTTGTATTAGAAAGAAAATTTATTAATTTCCTCAAAAAATTTAAAGTTGTAAAAATAAAATTTTTAAAAAACCAAAAATCCAAGTAGTTCTTCATTTTTCTTTTCTTAATTATTCATCCCAAAATTTTTTTAATTTTAAAAGAAACGTATTTTTCCCTTCTAACCCCTAAAGTAAAAAGTTCTAAATGAGGAAAACTTAAACGTTTATGTACAAGAGCAACAAAATCCCAATTTCGTGAAAGTTTCTAGTTGTCGAAGAAAATTACGTCCCCTTTTACATTCTAAAATTTTTTTACTTCAAGTTAAATAATAATAAAACACATAAAACTTTTTTTTTATAAACATTTTAAAAGACTCTTTTTGAAATATTATTTTTTTCCTTAAATTGGAGGGATTACACCAAAAGAAAATTCTTAGTATTTTTTTAAACTGTTTTTAAAATTTTTGGGTTAAAAGTTTAAAAAAATAATTGTTTATTTTTTTCTTTACTGCTAATAGTTTTTTTAAATGTCTTTCCTTTTTTTTAATAAAGGGAATTTACGTTTCCTGTATTATATTTTTTTTAAACTGCTTTACATTTTGAGTGTTTGCTTAGAAAAACCAATTAAAAGAGCAAATGTCAGAATTTGGGGGTTTTTTTTTTTAAAATTTTTACAAAACAATGTGATTACTATTATTTATAAATTGCATTTGTAACATATAAAAAATATCTAATTTTTTTAAAAATTTTTTTTAAGAAATTTTAAATTTTACATCTTTTACTATTCCTCATTGATCAGTAAAAGATCAGGTTTTTAGAACAAGAAACCCTGTATTTGTATCATTCAAAACTTTTATGAAATTTTTTTTTCCATTTTGTAAAGGCTTTTTATTTAAAAATATTAGGAGCCATGCAAATTTTTTGATTTTTCCTTTGGAAAAGAATAGCGAAAAAAAATATCAGTTTTCAGAAAAATTTTCATCTGGTTTTGGGTATAAAAAGTCTCCAGAAAGATAATTTCGTAAAGGAAAAAACCTTTATTTGGTTTAAAAAAAATAGATATCTGAAATAAAAATCAGCAAAAAAAAATTCAATAGTAATTTTTTAAGAAAACAACGAGGGACAATTCATCATTAATTTATTTTTTTCTCAAAAATTTGTTTTTTTTCCCCGTTTTTACTTAAAATGAAGAACTAACAATAATTTTTACAATGTCCCCAATGGTTGTTTTTAAAACTTTTAGTAAACCAAAACATTTTCCTTGATGCATGTAATACTAGCAAGACACTTATACATTTGTTAAATATGTGGTTTATCTTTTTAACCATGATCAGCTGTAACATTACTGAAAATAAGTTTGCCTGAATTAAACGGGAAATTTCCCGGGATTTTTTACATATTTTATTGCGCTTCTAAAACCCTTTCTGTTAGTTTAGTTGGAATAAATTTGGGTTTAGTAAAAATAACCTTTGCTTAAACTAGTGTGCACCCCTTTAAACTAAATATTTTTTATATACGTATGCTTGAAAAATTTGTTTAAATTTAGAAAAAGCTCGTTAAAACATTTTAAAATATATTCCTTTTTGTTTATTAATGCACCCGTATTACTGTCAATATCTTATTAAAAAAGTCCAGTAAGTTTAATTTTTTCCACTTAACAATTAGACAAATGACATAGTGGCATGCAAATTAGTATTAATGACATATAAAGTAAAATTAGTAAAGATTAATTGTCATATGTATTAAATAACTCATATTTATGAGTAAGAATTCATGAAATATGCATATCAAATATTAGTAAAGTGTAATTAATGGATGCTGAAGCAATTATAGTTATATTATGATTGAAATGCTGAAAGCATTCTTTTTGCCAATACTGGATTATCATCATCTCTTTTCTTAAAGGGCACACAGTACAGTTGAATACCCAAACAAAAAATTCATATATTTATTGAGAATAGGACAAAAATTCAGAATATCTACTGATAAACATAACAATAATTTTATTTAACGTATTAGGATAATGCTTAAATATCTCATAGAAAAAACTTTATTTTTTTTAAAAATAATTAATTGAATTTAAAAATTGTGATTTCAAAGGTCTTTTAAAGAATAAAATTTTCCCTTCATTTTGTTTTTTCTCAACACCAAAATGGTTACGTGCCACGTGTCTCTCCCTTTTGATAATATGTTCAAAATATTGAAGAAATTCTAGACAAACTGATTGTCAATAATAAATATTACCTTTAATTCAGTCAAGATAATGAGTTGGCAACTTTAAAACAAAATCGTTCATTTTAAAGTTTCCTTCTAATGATGCTGTTTAACTGAAATATTTCTAAAATATTATAGTTAAGGCTCATATTTGAAACGCTAAAAATTACGAAAATAAAATAAGGAATTGAAAACCAATTCCTTAATAAGTATTTTTCTGATGATAATTATAAATTGTATAGAAAACATCTCAAACATGCATCTTCAAGACTATGTTCAAATAATTTTATTCGTATTTTGCACATGGTATTAAGAATTTAGAAATTTTAAAATTTATTTTACGAAAAGGCCCAATTTTAAAGGGAATTTAAAATAAAAAATTCACTTTAACCAAAAAATGGCGTTATTAAAAATTTTTTTCAGAAGTGAGAAAAATTTCATGATTCCAAAAATTTTTTGGGGATGAGGTATAAAAATTTGAAATGAAATTTTTATTTATGAAATTTAGGGCAAACAAAAAAAAGCAAAATTTACTCAAGTTTTGAATTTGGTTTTAAACTGCCTTCCCAAATTTAAAAAACCTAAAAATTTAAAAGTTTGCCAAAAAACAACAATTTTATTTTTAACGAAAGGGATTTTATTTTTTGAATTACAAACACCCGTTAAAAATCCTGAAAACTTAAAAATTTCTGAAAGTTTTTTCCCCTTCAAAAAAATTTTTTCTTGTCAAAAACAAAATCTTTTTTTTAAAAAAATATCACACCCAAAGGGTTAAGCCCGAAATACTGCTAAACCATTTCCCGGGGATGTTTTAGGGGAAAAATGTTGAAATGTTAATTTGTATTTAATTCCTTATTTTTTTTTTTTTTTATTTCTTTTTTTCTCTTTTTTTCTTTTTTAGAAATTTCTAAAAGCGCCAAAATCATTTTACCAGGACCACTGTGCCTTCTAATTTTAAAAATTTTTCTTGTAAAAATTTGTGGTTGTTTTTCAGAATTGAAAAATCATTTACTTAAGTTTTTCACAAGTATTTAAAAAATTTCAATGATTGAAAAATGGGAGGATTTATTTAAAAAGCAATGTTTTTGTGCAGTTTAAATATTGGCTACAATTTTTTTAACTCTATAACCACTAGAATATATTAAATTAAAATTTTTTGCCCAAAATTCTTTTTTAATAAAAGGGGAAAAAGAAACCCCAAAAGGACATATAAAAATTAGTTTTTTGCGAAAAATTTAAAAAAGGGAAACCGAAACACAAAAGAGGGCCAAAAAAAAATCTGTTTTTTTCAAATTTTTTAATAACAAAAAGGAAAAAAGAAAAACAAAAAGGACAAATAAAATAAGTTTTTGAATAAACTGTAAAAAATTTAAAAAAACAGAAACACAAAAACGAGCCAATAAAATTAGTTGTTTGCGATATCTGTAATAATAAAGGAAACAGAAACACAAAATGAGCCAATAAAATTAGTTGTTTGCAATATCTGTAATAATGAAGGAAACAGAAACACAAAATGGACAAATAAAATAAGTTGTTTGCAATATCTGTAATAATTAATGAAACAGAAACACAAAACGAGCCAATAAAATTAGTTGTTTGCGATATCTGTAATAATAAGGAAACAGAAACACAAAATGAGCCAATAAAATCAATGGTTTGCAATATCTGTAATAATAAAGGAAACAGAAACACAAAATTGACAAATAAAGTTAGTTGTGTGCGATATCTGTAATGATTAATGGAACAGAAACACAAAATGAGCCAATAAAATTAGTTGTTTGCAATATCTGTAATAGTAAAGGAACAGAAACACAAAATGGCTCAATAAAAATAGTTGTTTGCAATATGTGTAATAATAAAGGAAACAGAAACACAAATTGGACCAATGAAATATTTACTATTTTTTCACGGTTTCGAAATTGTTATTTATACGCGAGTTTAAGCAAAGAATAAAATAATAAGAAAAATAGAAGAAACATTTATAATGTATTGTATGATACACAACCAGACAAACGCTGAGTTTGGTAACGAACATTATTCATACTTAAATATATTACGTAAAGGAAAACATATCCTTCTAACAAGAATAAGAATATCGGCACAGAGAAACCAGGCGTTTTTGATATAACGAAGTTGAGAGGAACAAAAGATTTGCCAAATATATAAATCTGGCATGGTTATTGAAAATAAATCTTGTGTTTATCTTGTGTTTATTTGTTGTAAGTATAATTACAATTTAAAAAAGAATTACATCCCAAAATAGTGTTGGAAAAATAAACTGGGCATGTAGACATTTTGTGTAAGGTTATTCAGCCGATTCTTTTATGAGTTTAAATAAAACGCATAATTTACTGCATAATGACACGATTTTTTGTGAGTCGTCAATTAAACCACAAGTACAAAAAAAACATTCACATACATCAGCTTTACACTTCATGATAAATTTTAATTTCTGGTTTTGTTGCAAAACATTTTTATTTACATTTTCTCCGAATGGAAAGACAATTTGTTTATCTCGGTATAGAAATAATGGACTATGCAACTGTCTGTAGTTTACTGATATTTAATATCGTGGAACTTAATTGAAATTAAATCAGGCGTAAACATGTTGTCTCCACCTAAAGGGGAACTGCTTTGCATTTTGGAAAAAACGCATCGGTGAAAGAGCTGTTGCATTTCATTGCAGTTAAACATCTGAATTTTCAAATGCAACTACTTGTTTTTTTTTTGTTTTTTTTTAATTAAAAACAAAGAATTAATTATATTTAAAATAATGTACATTTTTTTTTAAAGTTTGCATTTTTCTTCCAGATGATTTGGTTAGTGCTGTGCGGACATAGTTCTGACTTCAAAAAACTTTAATAGCCGCCATTGATCTAGAAATTTTAAAGCTAGGTCACTTGTGTGCTTTTTTATTTTGGTTAGATGTGGTAACGGGTCTTATGCCTTAAATTTATTATATACTATGTTTATGCTCAAGATTGATATTTTATTGTTGATTTGCTTATTAAAGCTGCAGCCTCCAGCTTTACTCAAAGCCAAAATATTTCAAGAAATTCAATCTTTAGAAAAATGTATTAACATCTTAAGAAAAGTGAAATTTTTCAATATTTAATAAATTATTAACATGCCATGTGCGATAATGGACTGATTTTGCAGTATCAATCTCCGTTACTTACGCAGTAAGTGGCATTTATATATAATTTGACCTCTTTTTGGTAATTTACGTGGAGTTTAAGTGCCGTTTGCATTATGTTAACTACTTTCTTTGTTCACTTCACAATATTTTACTTTTAAAAACATTTTCAAAAGTTTCATGAAAATAAGCATGAATCTGGAAGCATGCTGCCTTAAAAGTTTTTATCGCTTAATCTGGATTCAATTAATTAATGTCAAAGGCAATAGGATAAATCTTTCTATCAATCTTCCATAAATGTCATACCCCTCACTTCAGAGACAGCTATGAGATACAAGGGAATCCGGGAACCAGTCTGAAGCTCTTATTGAATAGACCCATTGGTTCTTCTACATGTCCAGTGTATAGCACTGATACATGCGAGGATTACCTGGATTTCTTACCAGTACAACTCTGGTTGGGTGGGAAACACTGAAAGTGTCTCTAAAAAATCCCAAAGGTGTTAGAATCCGGGAACCAGTCCGAAGCTCTTATTGAATAGACCCATTGGTTCTTCTACATGCTCAGTTTATAGCAATGATACATGCGAGGATTACCTGGATTTCTTACCAGTACACCTCTGGTTGGGTGGGAAACACTGAAAGTGTCTCTAAAAAATCCCAAAGGTGTATCCCAGGATCGAACCCGGGTTCTCAGGAGTGAAAGCCAGTGACATCCAACTGAGCTATCCTGCCACGAACATGTCAGCACTGCCTATATATAAATGAGACACACTGTTTCGGATTCAACACGACATTGAATTAAGTGTACCAAACATGTTACAATATAAAACAATTACTTCTAGTATGGATGAAATGGACATTTCGTGTCCAAACGTGTTTCCTAAAACTTCTAAAAGTATGCAATATGGACAGCTGACCATTCTTTCGCAGCCATTTAACGCGTTCGTAAAACCTCACTTGTTTACATTCTTAGGGATATATTTTTTTCATATTTGAATGTTACTTTTAATGAAACATGTTTTGTTTGTTTTGTTTTGTCATTTGTCCTTGGATTTTAATTTCATTCCATAGTTTTGATGCATTGTGTGTGAGATTTCTACCTACTTTTATGATGAATCCGGCATGGACTGATTTAATTGATCAGATAAAGGTTAATTACATAAATTGGTTGATAGTATAATTAATTGATTATTATCATTGCAGTATGACATCAGTCACAATAAGAAATATAATTAGATCTTGCATTAAATAACAATTTGTGTGATTTCATTGTGTTATTCTTTCGGTGCTCATATCTTCCGATATGCTTGATGGGATAACAAGAGCCGAGGCAATGTAAATTTGTTTAAGTCATTCTTTCAAAATAGGACAGTTAACTCTTGTTTTGCTCTGAAGTTTCAACCCGTTCATTTCAGTAATTCAGGAGATACCAACATATTCGCAAAAACTTAACCAAAGTGATACGCCAACGCTTGGTTGACTATAACTGCTTTCCCTTTTGTTCACAAAGTATTGCTTGAAAGATTAAAATCAGTCCCTTTGAACAAATTCTTGTAAACAAAAAAGGACATGAAATACAATGTATATTAATAAAAGTTTTTAATGAAATGAAAGTCTGGAAAAATGTGATCCCTCGGAAGCATTATTCACAAAAAAGGAATACGCAACAATTACAGACTTGGTTTAATTGATTCTGTACATGAGGGATTATGAACAAATGCAACATCCCTCCCGCTTCCACACATCGGCTTGAGTGGTACTAAATTTTTAACACTTTAAAGTGCTGGAAACAATGATCCCGAACAACAAAATTATTACAACAAAAAAAGGAATGTTCGCACCTTTTATTCACGCAATGGTATAATAAATATTATTAATTTAAACATTTTAACATTAATTTATAATTTCAACATTATATTGGCATTTAAAGTGTATTAACAATGTTAACCTCAGTTACATAAGAGCACTGATAACATTATATTCAGCATCACTTTTAACCCAGAATACGATTTTTCTGGGGGGGGGGGTTCGTTTTTTTTTCAAACTCTGGTAATATATTAATCAATATTACTCAAAGTCCTCGGATTGTATTTTTGTATTTTTAAAGCACTTCGTGAATTGATTACAATATCAGGAATCGAGTTGTTTGTTCTCTTCTTTCAATTTACTGCCAAAAAGCGTGTTGTGCATGATTTCGTTAAATTTATGAAGACACATAATGTTGTTGGTTTGTTGTTGTTGTTTTTTTTTCTTTTAGTAAGAACCATAGTGCAAGTGAAGAGCTGAGTTTTATTTGTTTTGTCTATACTGTTAACAATGTCTGTGTATGCATAGTAATATTATAAGGGGAACGCTTGTTTGACTTAACTATGTGATTCTGATACGATTAAATATGTTGCAGTAACACGTGTAAATATGTAAATATACACCTACAAAACAATAAAATTCAGGTAGAAACATGTGCTTTTAACCTTGAATTTTAATATAATTATGATCTTAGTTTAAAAAACACATGTTATAGTTTAAAATTCAGTGTACAAAACTGTTTTATTTAATTTCGAACAATATACTATTTTCATTTTCGTGTTTTTTATTTTTGTCACTTTTTCAACTTTCACCAGACGTAGTACTCCAAATTTATTTGCAGACGTACGATTTTGGCATTAAATATTTTCTAACTCAATCTAATCAGCCTCAGTCTTCAATTTATAGCATAAAGGATAAATCAAAAGCTTCGCTTGTTAATATGTTCTAATATAAAAGTAATAACATAGTAAATTCTTTATGACATCAAAATGTCTCTAGTGGGCCCAAGTTTAAATAAAACAATTCTTACTATATCATCAGAATAAATGAAAAATGTGAGAAGCGGGAAATCTCATGAAATGTCTCAAAACATCTCGAAATTAAATAAATCATTCGTGAAGAAAATAAATTCAATGTAGTGTGTCACAAATTCAAAAATATACAGGGTTCATCACACAAATACATGTCCAAGTTCAGAAAGCGTTTAGACTAAAAATGAACGATTGAAATATACATGTACATATATAATCGGTCAACAAAAGTACATGTTAAAGCGCGTTCCTACAATAAAGACAAATTATATTGTATATTATCTGCGCAAGAATGTAATAAAAATCTTCAAAAATTGGTCCCTCGGAAGCATAAAAAACATCAAAATTACATGAAAATTGCCGACTCGATTTAATTGAGTCTGTACTTGATGGATAATGAAACACTAGAACATCTCTCAAGCGCCCTGGCACCGGCTTGAGCGTTATTCAATTGTCAACACTTAAAGGGGCGGACCTCAATGATCATGAAGGACCAGATAAAATATAACAACACTAAAGTGACTGAATTAAAGTGTAATAAAACTGTTTCATGAAAATGATCTCATTACCGTTATATACAAGAACAGCGTTAAAGCATGCTCATGTAAGCGTTGCACTATAAGTACTGTCATTGAAGATAATTCGCTTGACTGTAAACCGTTCTTTTTTTGGACATATGATCAACAGAATATGATATTTGTGCATATAATCGTTGCTTATAATCGCCTGAGAAGAGAAGCACTACATATGAAATTATCAATCATAAACATACACACAAAATGCAGCTCCTTAAACTATCACCTTTTTTCCTTGAAAATAATCTCCTACACCGTTATGCGAGTGCGGACAAATGGAAAATATTTTCCACTATTTTTTGAATGCCCAAATTTTAACACACACAGACAAATGCTATTTCAAAGTCTTAACAATTTCAATATCACACTTTATATTCTTCTCCTCGGCAACGATACAGATAATGCTACTATTTTCAGGTATGTTCAAATTTACATATCGGAAACAAAACCATTTGTCTTATCTAATTGTGAGATACTCTTTCCCTCCTTTTAATTAGACCAATTTTGCTATTTGGTAATGTTTTGTTACTTACAACATGACATTAATCAGAATTTTTCAGTCATTTTTGATTGCAATAAATGTTACTTACTTGTTTTACATTTTTGCATCTTTATTTTTTACAAAATATTTATATTCCCAATTTGTCATACTTTTTGAAAATGGTACAAAACTCGACACATTAAAGAAATACACTAAAAAGTTGAATCATTTTATAAGACTAGTCCTTGTTCTTAATAAAAAATGTTTTATTTGTATGATCTATGTATATGTAAATGTATATATCCGGGAAATATATATCTTTCAACTAATAATAAAAGTAGCAAAAGTAAATAAATTAGTATTTAGAATTTCCGACAAAAATACTAAATCACCAGAAATATATAATAATTGTCAAAAAGCATCAGAAGCAAATGATGGGTCAGGTAAATGGCAAATGAGTATCTTTTTACAAACTATAATCCAAAATTAAAATGCTTCTGTTAAATGAAAATCAAACATATATATTGGGCATAATGGGCCTTCCATCTGATAATGATAATGTTGCCTTCCTGAAACTGATGCCAGGTTAACTGTTTTATTTTCTTCATGGTGAAACGTTATTTTTTTAATGTTTGTGGTTTAGTCAGCTTTCCAGTCTAGCAAAGTGACTATCGGGATGGTCTTTCGAGATCATTGATTCCAACACTTTAAGTGTTGACAATTGAGTATCGCCGAAGCCGGCGCTGGAGGTCGTGAGGGATGTTGCATTTTATCATAAAACCCTCATCAAATCGTGTCTGCAATTTTCATGCAATTGTGTTGTGATTAATGCTTCCGAGGAATCACACTTTATACGAATCTTTAAAATTTATGGATCATGTTATACCATTTTAACATATTTATAACACTGATAACATTATATCAATAAAAGCATTAAACGTGTAATCGTAATAATACAATATGAATTAATTCTAACACCCAGAATACGATTTGGTTATCTTTTTCATACTCTGGTTTTATATTACGCAAAGACCTCGGATTGTGTTTCTGCATTTTTAAATGACTCCGGGAACTGATTGCATTATCAGGTAATCGACTATTTTGTTCTCTTCTTTCAATTTATTGCCAAAAAGCATGTTATTCATGATTTCTTTAAATTTATAAAGACACATGTCTGTTTTTGTGTTTGAAAAATATTGTGAGTACGGGTCAAACAAGTTTGAGCTTTATTTGTTTTGTTGATACTTAGTCTGGTTAAAATGTTCTTGTATACTTATAAATAAGAATGAAGACTGAAATAACTAATGAGCTATTCTGTGTTAGAGAGTTGCAATTACAAGGGAAATATACAATTGTTAAACAAAACAATAATGGTAGTTGAATGTGATTTTAGCTTGGAATTTGATTTCATGATCTAAATTGAACGATGATTTAAGAAAAATGCACAACTTTTAATTCAAATAATATAAATTCAGTGTACAAAACTGTTTTATTTCATTTCCTACAATATGCTTTTCACGTTTTACTTTGTGTTTTATATAACTGTAACATATTTTACCTGATGGAGCAGTCCACATGTATTTACAGACATAGAACTTAGGCGTTGAATTCATCCTAACACAATTTGAAATTCCTTCGTCTTCAATTTATATCATGAACTATATATCGAAGACTCGCCTGTTAAATTTTCTGACAAAAATTCAATGACATGGTAAATTCTTTATTATATCAAATGTCTCCAGTGGGACACAATTTTAAATGAAACAATTCTTGTTTTTGCATCAGAATAATTGAAAAATATGCAAAAAGTAGAAACAAAAATCAAGAAATGCCACAAATAATCTTAAGATTAAATCATTCGTGAATAGAATTGTTCGGTATAATGAGAAAAAAGATATCAACTTTGAGTACGTTGTCATTAAATAATTCACGGTTTGAGTTAAAATGCATAGAAATACTATCCTACAATCCTTGGCCGATAGGCCTGAGTGATTAATTACAAAGCAAGCATTTGACCGAAAAGCCGTGCCTTATTTTAGAATTAAAATATCCTCGACAGAATAAAATTACTGTTTAGAGTTAGGATGAGAGGAATTCTTTCCTGAAGGTGTAGCGCGAGTGGTATTATGCTGCGCATCCGAACAAAAACATTTATAAAGCGATAGAATCACTACTTGGAATATATTATTTCGTTTCTAACACGACATCAAGCTTAATTGTGCCTGTGCTTAAGCTAAAACGTTTTCGAAATGATTTTTAGGGCGTCACTAAATATAGAACGTTAACAGTGATTTGATTGCATATCTACACACACTTTGAATCATTCTTTGTTTAATGAGGAAAATGCGGGTCGTGTTCAAATATAGTATAATGCATGCAAAATTAATATCTATTTCCCTTCTTACACGCTAATATAGAAAATGATTGGAATATGTTGAACTAAATTGACCGCAGAAGTAATGTTCCTGACGTCATTTTGTTTATTGACGTCATATATGACGTCATACGACAAGTAAACATTTCTCTGTTTTGCTGGTAATATATCATGAAAAAAATGCATTGTATTTGTTTGATTGGGGAACAGTATGAAGGTTGTTAGAATGTGTCACTAATTCAAAAATATCTACAAGTTTCAACACACCAACAAATATTTAATTTCAAAACGTGTTAAGTCGAGAGAAAAAATTAAATGTGTAAATGATTAATATTAAAAGTAACGCATTTTCTTACAATATAGATTAATTGTGTTTCATATTATCTCATAAACCATGGCGCAAACCATTTAATACAGAATGATATTACACTAGTATAAAAACAATTTAACGTTATTTGCTTTACAAACAAACATACCGTTAAAGCGCGCCAATATTACAGTTACACTTTAGGTGTTTCCAAGGAAAAATGACTCTTTGCAAGTGGAAACTGTTCTTATTCTGGATATGTGCTAAATATAATATAATATTTATGTTGATTCAGAAGTAAATTAATTGAACTGGATGAATAAAACAATGTTATTCTGGTCTGTCCCTAACCAGGCAGTTATCTCGGTTTGTACTTTTTCAGCACGCCTTCTATCTGTATCTGTTGAATCCTTAATTGCCGCAGCTCAAAAAACGAGAAGAATGTTGAACTGTTGAATGTTCATACTATAATCCCATATCTTTAATGTGTTATAATCAAGCAAATCATGTTTATACATTGTTGGATTTTACCCTTTATATATTCACAAACTTTGTCATCAATAGCTATCAGTAACAATTATTAACAGTCTGTAGAGGTTATTCATAAAACGAGTAAAGAAACCTTTACAAGTACCCTTTTACGTTATCCAGGCGTTCTTTGTTTTATTAGGCCAATGTTTTCATATATATGCATGCGCTGTTTATGATTTGTGTCATTGTTATAGTTTTGTCTTTTCTTGTACAGAGTGCATGATTCTCACCCAAATCATAAATCCATTTGCTTCATAGATGAGTAATTTTACAGACAGGCAATTTTTATGTGATTAAATTCTGCTTTTTTGTAGCTTGCGTTTATACATTTTGTTTAATATTTATTTATCAATTGAAGAAATAGAACATTGTGCAACTAAATATAAACCTAAGTAAATAAGACTTAAATCGATGTACATAATTTTAGTTTAAATTGCAACATATTTTGAGATATGAACGTTTAACAATAAAATGCATCGCGCGGCAAAAATGCTGATGTAATCTTTATATTTTAAAAATTGTGTGACACAACAACTTATAACCTTATTTTTCATAAACACTTGTGCTTTTTATTAGCTTTGCAAGAGATATATGAATGTCTGTTTATTTTAATGCTTTATCTACAATTGATTATCGTTGAGAAGCATATTACTAACAATTTAAATAGTTTTCTTTTATATTCTTGGCTGAATAAAACCTTTTTTAATTTCTGTTTTTATTTATTTGATTTTTTTTGGGGGGGGGGGGGTTGTTGTTGTTCATTCCTGTATTTCTGTAATATTGGTAACACATGTACGTATACCATTAAAAATCTTGTAACGGGCAAATCACTCAGGAGAAATAAAAAAAATATGTATATGTATTAAAGATGAAAACTGCAAACTCGGAAGGAGGTTCAATGAAAGCTCCTACAAACCTGTTTACCAGACATGTTTACTTAATAGATAAACCGTATAGAAACATTTTGTTTTAGTACACGAAGGTGTTACAGTATGTTAACTTAAATATAGATTACTACTGGCATAGAAATTGCACATGCATTTACAGATCAATTATTAGCTCGAAAGTAAGTTATATATTGAAAGTATTGGGGAAAAGTACGGGATACCAGTCGGACCATGTTTACAATATAAACAACCGAATATATTTTTATTTGTTACACCCTACGACAATTGTCCTTTTGCAAACTATGTTAAAACCAACGTATGATCCTTGCGCGGGTAGAAGTTTAATAAATAAAACTTTTATTTATTTAACTTCGCCCTCCCCTTCGCTTATGAGTGTGTTTAAGCTCCGCACCCCGTCGTTTTATTTCTTCAAACTCGCACGGCGCCATCGCAGGGCGCCGTTTTATTTAATAAACTTCGCCCCGCTTCCCGCTAATTAGCTTTTATTCACTCCGCTCTCCGCCATGTTAACTTGTTTATTTTCGACTTTTCGCTTGGCGGGGTGGTGTGGCGAAAACACGAGAGGCACAAATCATGCTCATGCTGAATATTATTTAAAGCAAAAACTTTAGAAATTGATGAAAAATGGTTTATCAAGGATTAGAATTTTCATCTACGAGATTCTTCTCTCTAGTTAGCTACTATTATTATGATTATGGAAATAAAACTTTCTGTTTGCAATAAAGTACAGAAATCACCGAAAATTTAGTTTCAGTTTTAGGCCAATAATGCAAACGATAGCTTATTTGTTTTAGTCCTTTGTTTTGCTCATTAAGGTTTACATTTTTATGATTCGCAATGTTATTATCAGAAATCAGAATCGAAATTTTATATACGTCCATTTCAAAAGATAAAAAAAATAAAAGGCATTCGTGCTGTCAACTCGTCATTTAAATTTTCAGTTTTAATCTTAATAAAAGAAATATCACTTTGACGAATTAGTAATATCAATTGGTAGTTCTATAACATTCGATATGCATTTGGGAAACAAAGTCCAATCTACTCTATCTAATTATGTCCAGTTATCAATCTACACATTATGTCCAGTTATCAATATACACATTATGTCCAGTTATCTGGGTATTACAAGTTTTTGCACTCGAACACTCTGCTCCTATGTTTAATTTCACAGTAACAGTTTTTTTCCTTAAATTTATGTATCTCATTTCATTTATTTAAAGGCCCATTAACACCAAGAAATGCTTTCAATTCTTTTTCTTAAAAGCTTTATAGTGTTGGTGTTCTCCTATTGTTTGCAAAAGGTAAATCATTCACAAATTGATCAAACCATTTGTTGCTTCTGTTACCATTTGTCATTTATACAGCTTTTGTATTTTGCATGGACGTCAAAATACTTGTGTTTACATTTTGCTTTTTATGTGTGATACTTACCAAGTAAACTATGTTCATCAACCACTACAAAATTGTATTTAAACGTTATAAACTCATGTGTACCCTTTTAAAGAAGGACAAAATTATTAATTCTGAAGCATTATGTGCCTATAATGTCTTATTCCAAAATCTACAAATTGTTTAATGTTTTAAATATGTAAATAAATCTATATCATATCAATTTAAAATAAAATGATATAATTATATCCTTTACAATGTCCTACTCTTGAAAATTGCTAGAAAAAGGTGAAGAGTATAAACTCTGTACAGAATTTCTATGACTAAATTGCGTGCAGATATTACAAGCGTACGATAATTGTCTCTCATATTACATTATTGAACCCACGAGAATGATATTTCTGTAAATGATTATATGCTTAAAGGGATACTCAGGCAAACTAATGACAAAAATATTAAAATGATCTAATGTACTCAAATCACGCTAAAATGACATTTTTTAAAGTTCCAGCTTGAGTTTCCGTATGAATTCTATATATTTTGTGTTTGAAACATGAATATATCTACATATGTTGAACGAACTTTAGACGCCGACAGAATCACCAAATAGTTCAAAACAAGTCATATGACTCGAACAAGCCCTGGCATTTACAATAACTGTGGATATTGTATGATTGAAACAAGTCTACGTCATTTGTTTTGCATGTTCTTAAACGTTTCCAGAGTCAATTGAGTCAACTATTGTGTAATCCTAACGCTCTTACCAGACCTATGAAGGTCAAGTTAGGAAACCATATATGGAGAAAAGTTTTGTTCCTTTGATTGCCTAGTGTATTCATTTTGAGGACATTTACAGACAAATGAATGATGAATTCAAAAAGAAGAAACGAAAATTTTGGCTGTGTCTCCTGTGTTATTGCTGTTTTGTCTTAATAATATTTTCTCTCAAAAACTATAGAAAAATGTCTTTCTTTCTTGGTTTAAGGTCAGTTAAAGAGATATATTTATCAAATAAATCTGTTCATTTTTTATAGAATTCATGAGAATAACAACGAACTATAAAGGAACTGTCTTTGATAAATTATAGATTTTATCTAACAACCAACAGTCAGTTGTTTTATGCATAAAATCAACGCCATGAAAATAACAGGTAGGGTGTTTTTAGCGTATTATAATTTCATATTATCACAATCAACGATAAAAAAATATAAACCATTCTGGTTAAGGTTTTGCATAATTTTTAAAAGCGTATACATAATCTATGATAATGATGTTATGCAAATGTTAAAAACGCAATTCATAAAAGAAATCATTATAGTGTACACTATCTAAACAGTTGTATTTATCGGATGTTTCCAGCATACATGTATATGATCTTTATACGAATCACAGAATATTAAAGATGCTTCTGTTCCTTTGAAATACAATTTTGGTAGCAATTTTCTGTAATAATACTCAATTAATATGTAAACATTTAAAGCAAAGATTTACGTAACATATTTGATGACTTTTTTTTTTATTTAAAGTTACTAATCATCTGATTATGTATAAAGGGTCGAATAATTTGTGGATAATGTATTCTTTGTCAAGATTTATTGACATGTCTTGGCAGATTTAAAAGAACGGAATCTTTTTAAAACATTAAAGCAAGTAAAAAGTAAATATGTAAAACAATTGAATATTGTATGCACAAATGACGAACATGAATGAAATGACATTGAATTTTATTTAATTATTTTTCAATCAATATGTCCTATTGTACTCAAACTTTCTCAGAAATGAAATTTAGCTTGACATTGTACATGTTGTATATAAAAGAAGAAACGTTAAACTTTTTACTTTCTTTATGTATCATTACTCTTCTAGAATCCGATCTTTGCTAGCCTACAGTATGCACTATTATATTTACCCATATTTAATGTTTTCTTAATTTTTCGAATGTACCATGTTGCCACTCTTGTGAACTGATGAAAAATAAAGATATTTTGACTTTGACTTTTGACGTTTTTGCAGTTCAACACCCAAACGTCTTTAATTTAGAATCACGTAAATATATTCTTATAACAGCAGTTTAGGTACCATTAAAAATGTACATCGACTACGTAAATTACATAAAGTGTTTAAAAATATCGTTGACACATAAAACTTAATTCATTTATATAGTCAAATAAGACCACGACGAGGTATAAAGTCACTCATTTCTTAGACGCTGTTTAAACATTTTGATAAATCAAACCAAAGCTTAAAGATAAAATAATTTTCTAAGTTTATCTTTTTTGGTCAATGTTTTAGATGGTGCTAATGTAAATACCGTTTAGTAGATTGATATTTATTTTCAATTTAATATATCTTTTATTTTCAAATAAATACTACCTTTGTCTTGTTGTAAAATAAACGATAATTTGATACGTTAATTCATATTATAAATATCATATTATCACAACATACTGAAGTTCAAAACTTTTAATTAAATAATTTTTTAAACGTCTTTGACTTTAAACATTGTGTCAAAACATTTATTCAATGACACGAAGTAATATAATCAAACATATATGAATAAGATTTTAAAATACTCACCATGTTATATTTTCACGGAACACGGAATCAATCCATTTACACTATAATATTTTCTTGAGCGAATTCATTAAAGACATGTACACATACACTTAAGTACAATGTTGAACATTTTCAAACCCACAGTTATGCGCACAGTTTGAACTATGTTATACAGTGATGAAATTAAAATCCTAGCATTAGGTTTGTCGACCACTTTCCTAACTTTTAATAACGGAAGAGACGCGGGGATTTTACCGTAGAAAATAAATATAAAAAAAAACGATATGCTCTATCAACTGATATCAGAAACTTCTCGAGAGAAAAACGCTAACTTTTGCTTGCGCTCCGCTAATACTCATAAACTTTATAAGCTACTGTTCTGTTCATAACAGGTGAATGGAATAGGTTATCTAAATACGAGCAAATATATTAAAATATGTGTTTATTTACTATTGATATAATATAACGACAATTGTTGGTTATTTTGATAAAACGTTTGATACCAATATTTTTATAGATACTGGTAGACATGTCTATTACTGTAACTTATATGCAACCCAATTAACGTCATTTACATACGTTTATTGAAATTGTATTATAATTGAAAAATCATGCTCAAAGTTTGTTTTTTATTATAGAAATGTACCAAAACTTTGCGAAATCATATAAAAAGTGACAAAATCGGAAATATCAGTAAACATTGTTTTCATAATAGCAAAGACAAAAATGACATTTACTTTATTTACACTAATTTCTTTAAGAAAGTTCAAATAGAGGTCTCGTTTTTAAAGACCGGATGATTATAACATGAACGTGTTACATGGTAAACAAATCAATGTTTGGAAAAAATCTCATGATGTATCAGCTTAAACAGAAAGCGGCCATAATTCTAATCCTTCTAAAGAAAAACATCGAAAACAGGTCTAATCCTGTTTCAAAGCATTTACATCAGTTCAGAAAATGAAAATTGACATGTACTATTCATGTCCGATTTGCTTTCACTTTTCCGTTCAATCTATAGTTTTTCTTAAATTAAATCAAATGTATTTATGTGACTGTGTGATTGATGATTTCTGGGTAATATCTAATAAAATCAATGCAAGCAAAATCTGTTACTAGTATTTTATGATATGACAATTTTTATGTTTATTCGAGTTTATTTTAAATTTGATACATATTCTTCTGTCGAACAGTTGTGTTTTTTTTATATAAAGGGATAGCGATTGAAATGTCATATTCCGATGCTCGTTCATTGGTTCCTTTTTGTGGGGTTTCATATTGTGGTATCAGGAAGGTGTTTTTATGTTTCACTATGATACAAAAGAGAAAGAATATCAAAACACTCGGCAATCTGATTTACACTCGGGGGCTACGCCCACTCGTACAAATCAGATAGCCTCGTGTTTCGATGCTATTTCTATAACTTATAATTCTTGATAAAAATATCAATTAAGGTATACTCCGGGTTTAATTCCGTTATCGTGCTTCACAAGATGATAATGCATTAAACAATATTGTAAATATTGACTTGTAAACCAAGAAAAGGATGGACAGACGTGTTTAATGACAAAACCACATTATGCACGAGTTTTTTCATAATTAAAAATTTTTGTAAAGTTTTATATTATTAAAATGTTAGTATCATATTACAATATATGTGATTTAGAGACCGCAGTTAATCCAGATTGAACCAACACATTGATTGTTATGTGCGAAATTTTTTTAAACTAATGCGTTATTAGATAAAACGTGGTAAAATATTACGAAGTGTACACTCACTTTAATGATTACACCATATAATTGTTTTTATACTTTATTTGGCTTAACCTTGTGAAACTGTGTTTATGATATTCTTGTGACCCTTCATATTTCGGCTAAAATATAATACTATCGTAAATGATAGTCTAATAGAAATACATCGCAAGCATGCAATTTATAGAACGGAACAGAAGAACCAAATATGTCATAATAGCAAATAAAATACATTTACCAAAGTTATCATATTGTTATATAAATAATAATAGTCCTATGAATAATAATATTATTATAAAGTTTGTATTTGATTACATACGTACGAGACGACAAGGTTTCCAAACCAAAGTTGCACGTTATAGAGAAATATATAACTGCAGATCTGGAAATAAAAATGTTTCTATTACTGTCTGAATAACACTGTTATAAATATCATAGTTTAAATATGAAACACAAGACAACTTCAATGACATTATATACGGCAAAAGATCTGTAAAACAAAGCATAGCATTATTAATTTTAAATGAGCTCGTTTTATGAATGTAAAAGGCTTATGTATAAGCAACCGGGAAAATGGCGGAACACAAATTGAACATCAAGACTTAATTTATGCATTAAAGTGATCAAGTTATAAGATGTATATGTGTAGAAGTAGGCATGAACAATCATTTTCAGAGAAAATGTTTACAAAACCATTTTAACTGTGTATGTACATCTACATGAAGCAGGACATTGAGTTGCAACGTTTTAATGGAAACATCAATATGCAGGTTTAACTCTCTGAACTGTTTTGCTATTCCAGTTAAACACTGAACAAAGACATGTATAAAGCATATGTAACATTTCTGTTCTGTTATAATTTAAATGTACCTGTAAAGTATTTTGACGTCCATACAGAATACTAAAAAGCAACAGAAACAAAAGACGGTTTAAGTAACTAGTCAATAAGTAACATTTTTGAAACCATAACAGGATACACACACTCACGCACACACGTACACATACAACAAAACAACAACAAAACCCCAAAACTTTTGGAAATGAAAATAAAAGCATTTATGGTATATGATGAACCTTTAATAACAGGTGCAATGGAGTCTAAATTTTTTAAATTCTAATTAATGGAAAGGACTTTTACATTGAAAAGTACAGTACAAACATTCTTTTATAAGAGAAAAAAATCTTAGGAAGCTAAAATCAAATTAATCTGTTTAAGTGACAATTTGAAAAGAAACATTCTAATTAAGAAAATAATAAAAGTATATATTCTTGGAACGCACATGAATAAATATATAAATACATCATATGATGTATCCCACTTTTTCAAAATTCTATAGAATGTTACATGATCCTCAAACTTTGCATTTAATTCAAAAATTTCTTTGTAGTGTCTGGCTTTTATTTGGATAAAAACAAATATTTTTTGTTGTAGCTTTTATTGATGTTTTTGATTTGTTCCCTCTCAATATCAGAACTGATTACACAACGATCACACGAGAGTTCAACATTATCCGGCTGAAAATCGAAAATGTTTGATGTAGCATAAAATGTTCAGCCTGTAGACTGTTTTCACAAATCTGCTTTTATCCATTCATCCATCCATCCATCATTCTTTGTTTGTTTCTTTCTTTGTTTATTTCTTTTTTAATTTCATTTATTTCTTGCCTTCTTTCTTTTTTTCTTTCTTTATTTTAAATAATTTATTACTTTCTTTCTTCATTCTTTCTTTCTTTCTTTCTTTCTTTCTTTCTTTCTTCTTTCTTTCTTTATTTCTTCAATTTATCCTTTGTAGTTGCCTTCATGAAACAAGGCCTAATATTGTGTTGTTGTGACTATTGTTTGGTTTTGTTCCTGATGCTAAGTGTTAATGCACGTGAGAGCATTTTCTAATCGTTTTGATGGCATTTTGTATTATCATAATGACATTATATTCTCAACATTTTATGCGTATTCAGTGGGTAAAAAACTGTACATTACATTAATACTTAAACATTACAAAATTATAATTATAATGAAGGGTATAATTACTCAATTCTATAAGAGATTTAACATTGTTTGAACGAATAAAGATCCTATTACACATAGTCTCATCTTAATAATTTGTAATAAAATCTTCTTTGCAATTAAAAAATATGTGATT
Source organism: Ruditapes philippinarum (assembly GCF_026571515.1). Lineage (NCBI taxonomy): Eukaryota > Metazoa > Mollusca > Bivalvia > Venerida > Veneridae > Ruditapes > Ruditapes philippinarum. The sequence continues at coordinate 41,186 of NW_026860433.1, forward strand.
TCCGCCTGTACTTGTAGGAAAATGTTGGTTAGCAGACAGATAATATCAATAATTAATAATAATTGATTTTTTCAATTCCCAAAACAGACGCGAAATCAATTATAATATTATTCACTTTTGCAGTGTTCAAATACTCTTTTAAGTATATCCAAGTCTTTATTTCTATCGGTTTAAACGTCGTTATGTAAGGTTTGAGGGGAATAGTTTAGATTCCTGTAAATGTGATTCTATTTGGTTCTAAAAATTGAATGTACAATGTTATCAGGTTTAAACATAATTTACATAAACATATATATTTGTTTTCATTATGTCATATCTTCAGAATAAATTTTTCTCTAATCAAACAAACTAGAATATTATCACTAAGACTACGAGAGCGACACTCTTGTCGACAGACATATTGAAAATGTGGTTGGTTATCAAGATAATTATTAAAAAGGGCTACAATTTCACCTGTTTTATATATATCATACCGTTGTTATTGATAGATTTAAGATCATTAATTCTCTTACTATAACAATAAAAACTTCTTTGAAAGAGAAATGTTATTGTATAGATTAACGTTTCGCAAAATGAGTAAAGTTAAATAACAATGTTTATATTAGCTTGCATATACATAGGAATTTTGATATTTTATTTTGCATTTTACACCTGCTAAACCACAATGAAGTATATGCATACATGAAAAATGTGATTTATAACAAATAGAGATCAACAACTTTTATTATTATCATCCAACTTCGGAAACTGCAATAATCATTCATATGTTTTACCCAATTATAATACACGAAAACTCGAATGGAATTCATTATGTTATCGTACTTAATAAATAGTGTTACATCAATGTTACATCAATACCCGTATGTATGCAATATAACAAGCCTCAAGTCACAAAAAACGTAATATAAAACATGCGGGTGTATTCGTCGCTTGCCAAATGCTACAAGTTAATATGTTTCTACCCTTTCATGTTAGGATACGATATATTACTCATGCTGTTTTTGCACATTACAGAACGATATAAAGCGACAGAAAATGTACAGGCAAAACATGATTCCGGAAATTACTTTCAATTATTTTTAAAAAAATCGAACATCTGTCTTCTAGTTCGCAGATTATGTGAACATATGAAATGTCAAAATAACTTATGCAAAAATGTATTCTACTTAACCATTATACAGTGTTTTCTAATGACCAATTGCAATGATTTTTGTCTCGAATATGTACATGTCAACAACGGATCAGGACGGAAGACATAAAATCTCTTTTAGTTAATTAATAGATTATGTCGGTTCTTTTGAAGAAACAAAACAAATGGAAAAAAAGAGATAAAAATGACTTTGTATATGTGTATGAAAGAAAATAGTAATAAAAAAGAATTATATACAAGAAGATGCAAAAAGCCAATCAATGTGAGATAAACCATGCAGTAGGAAGGAATGATATGAAAAGAAATATACGTAATCATGTATATTTTCTATACGTTTACTTTATAAAAATGCCAATAAAGTAATGTACAAACCAATATGTTTAAATAACTGCATGCCTATTTTCATTCTGGGTCCTTCCTCCTTTTAATGTGCCTATTATGTTCAAGTTTGGATGCAGCATTGGTACTAGTTTTATGAAATTTAAGAAAATCGGTCATAGTCATTGTTTGAACTCATTTGTCAAATTAAAGAAAAACAATCGTTTGGCCATACACTCGAACAACGCAACAATGTCGAATTTTTCAGTAACGAATAAAATAATAATATCCTACCATGTTACACGCAATAATAATATAAAAACACATCATAAGCTTTGGGAAAAAAAACAACATCGGAAATGGATCAAAACTTGGCTAAGGTTAGAACTAGATTCTAAAGGTTGCCAAAGATAAATAAAAGATAGTTAAAATGTAGCGAATGGTTAGAAAACTAAATTTGTATATGTTGCTTTACACTCAAAATAGTCCACGTGCCTAATAATTCAAGAATTTAGATCACACATATTTTGACATGAAATACATGAAATACATATTGGGGAAACATGTAGATATAGAAATTGCATGGGCCAGTAATGAATGTACATGTAAAAAAATATATTGCTGAAAAAGAGAATTGCAATTCATAGTTAAATATCACTTACAATCCTCTTATAGCTTATTAAAACTGAGTTTTATTAAAACAACTGATTAGAAAAGGTTTTCTGCAATTTAAATTAATACAGATTATCTATACATGATGTAGAAAATATATATACTTAACAAATATGTAAGAAAAACAAAAATGTTTTTCCCTGTTTTAATCAAATTTTACTCAACATGCAATAATCACAAATTAGGTCAAGTATCATTATGCACTGAATCTTCTTTTGTTTAACAGACAGGATAAAAGTTCATTTAACTCATAATCATATATTTTCCATGTCTGATATCTTAAGGGGATTCGGCAGTGTCAGCCATGTTTGTTTTTGTTTATATTAGTCCATGGAAGTGTAATTGCAATTTGTTTATCATTTTACAATATGAGCATTGATTCTATATGAACTTTGGCCTACTTTCATTTTGGACTCACTAAGTAAAACAAAGATGGCTGGCAATGCTGACTCACCTTAAATTCCTCTTACTTACTATTTCGGCTTAAATACATTTTAACTCCCCTGAGATGTTTTAAAGCAACGAAATTACAATGTCTGGAATATAATAACATACTATTAGCCTGATTGTTATACTTCTGTCATATTATTCAAGATGAATATGTTTGAAAATCGATTAAAATTTTTCGAACATCCAAACATAAGTGATGCAACCAAAGTTGTTTGTTTGTATGTGTATCGCAAATAAATATAACTAAATTACATGATTAGAAAGTTTTTCCAATGATCTTTTAAAACTGGCAGTCATTCTCAGTTCAAATTATAATTATAGTTATTATACTATATATTATAATAAATTATTTCACAATCTATGTGAAGTGTGAGGTTAACATATTAACAATATATCTAACGATTTGAAATCGTTATGATCATTTGCTCAACAATCATCATGGTCAATTTCGTTTTACTTACTCTAAAGTCTACAAAACGAAATACAGTTAATTCATAATTTTTTGCTTATTTCCCGTAGTAGAGGTGATATAAAGTGACATTAAAAATTATTTAAATAATCGTATACTTTAATTCGTAAAGGAGACAATCCATGCAGAACTGCAATTGGTTTTTAAAACATTCAATATACAACATATTAATAATACTTATTTCATACTGAAGCATCTCCATGCATTTGTTTAATCTTGATACTGTTATATACTATATAAAATTTAACTGTAGACAAAATAGTCTTTTTTATTGCTAACAGAATAGGCTGCCTGATATAAAGTTTCATTGAAATATAGGTGTTAATAGTTGATACCTATTTTTCTCTCTCTTTATATTATATTATACAAAGAGTGGTACGAAGGAGCATATATATTCATTTTACATCACAACTGCAAGAATAAAAAGAATACATGTCACGTGGTATTGAATAGACACGGTTTATTTGTCTAAATAAAGAGATAGCTTTTCAAGCAGCGTCTCTGTAAGTCATATTTCAAACAGAACTAACAGTGTAGTTTTTGATAATCAAGTTTTCTCTTGAAAAAATATAGAAAATCAGTCGTTTTCTTATCCAAGTTCGACGGTAGATATTGGGAACAAAAGCTATACTGGGAAGTACTGCGTCTGTTCATTCATCGCTTTCCAATGCTGATATAATTCTGTTCCTGAAGAAAATTGAAGATAAAATCGAAAATTGAAAAGGTTAATAATTTGGAGAAAAAAGTTGATAACTTTAAAACTGACTTATAGAAAACAGGGCTTGATATCCATGAAATCAAAAACTGTACTGACGAAAAGATTTACAAGCTAGAAGAACGAGTTGAAGTAGTTGAATTCTCGGGTTCAAGCAAGGATTCAAAAATAGAGGACCTTTAAAAAATCAAAACTGGATTAAGAAGTGAAATTTCAGATTTAAAATCTCAACAAATGAGAAATAACCTATTACTTGGAGGTGTTCCTGAAATTCCTAATGAAAAACCGGCCGACTCGGAACAAATATTACGGTAGCATTTGTGCGACAATTTGAAGCTAGCTAAAGCAATTGTAGATGAAAGCAATATAATCACTGTATATATCCAGAGAGCATATGGTTTGATTCTGGGTGCGCTCAGGAGAAACGTACATATGAGCCGCGCCATAACAAAAACAACATAATGCGTTTGTGACCAGCGCAGTCTGATCAGAATCCATGCTGTTCGCTTACAAAAATACATTATAAAGATGCATTAGCAATATTTAATAATAATTAATCGACCGAATCGAGGTTTTCACTTTGCAATAAAAAGAGATCTTATAAAAATTCGGTACGTAAAATGGAATTAAAATTAAAATGGCAGATATACTCACCCATCAGGTAACCATAATATTTTAGAAGCATTTTAAAAAGGGCGAGAGACAACTGACTCACAAATTCCTACTGATGATTTCTGGGATATTTTTTCAGGATTTTTCTTCTGATATTCAAAGCACATTTATCGACCAAGTTGAAAATTATTTCAATAGCAATCGTGATTTCAATAAATGTATTAATAACTTTCGGTGGATTTAATACACCTATTACTTGAAATGAGGTAGTTTCAACAATTTAAGGTATTCAGAGTAACAAATCATTTTACCCAATCGATAATTTGTTAAACGAATATTTTATCTCTTTTGCAGATATACTCGTTTCCGACGTTGTTTATTCAATAAAATGTTTTATTGTGGCAAGGTTTTAATGAATTAATGAAATTCAAAAATACTAGTATGGAATACTAGGATGGAATGCGTCCATCAACAGGAAGGAAAAGAAAGAAACTGTTGGACATGTAAAAGTATACGTGTCCCTCTTAAATCCATCTATTAAAGAAATATTGGTAAAGATGTTACAAATTATTAACTAAGAGTTTAGTTTATGGTAAATGCACTTTAAGTGCATGCAAATAACAATAACACTAGATCAATTATCTTTGAACTTAAATTGACAGTAACTATCTGTTTAAATGACACTGTTTCGTTGTTTGTTATTAAATGTCTCCAGAATGGTATTTCATGATCGAAAACATTCTTAATGTGTTGTGCCAAGAGAAAGCTCAAGAGGCAGCATTTGAAATATTATATTTGCAAATTGAATCAAATCGATCAAATTTGTTTGTCACAAATCATTATGCAATTTATTATACGGTTTTTATTCCGGATTTAAGATTTTGATAAAATTATGAAAGCTTTGAAACAAATCTAAACTATTATTATAATACTTTCACTTACATTTTACTATTATACAACAACAACATAATACATTTCATTTAATTTGACCAGATACAGATCATCATCATACACATTACATTGACATACATGTATACGTGAAAGTAGAAGTATGGTGAAATAAAAAAAGAAAAAAGATACGTGTCAAATGAAGAATGAGGTTGAACATTCTTCACAGTTCTTTCCACCATAGAGTACATACAGAATTGCAATATTATCATAGATTTCAATACGTTCGCCATTTAATTAAGTTGTATTATAACTTCATGCTCAATTATCATTAACATTTATAAACAATGTGAGCTTTTTCTATCTATTCCTTGTACTCTTTTATGAATTTAAATGTTATATATTTTGTATAATTTGTACAATTTGTTCTTAATTTGTTATTCATCACAGACTTTATAGGGCTAAATCTCCATCCTTAAAGAAACATTTTGATAGTAATGTTGTTGTTATTTTTATCTGTTAATTTCTACACCATTCATGAATACTGTTTGTATATTAAATTATTGTTCAAAAGCTGGATTACTAAGAAACATTTTACATTAGACTTACATTATTTATGTCATACATTACAAAATAAAGAACAACAAATAAAGATTCATATAGAAACCACTATCATTCGCCTTCATACATGTCCATGTGATACTAATTCCATTTTGTTTAGTTCCGGTCATTGTTTTCTCGTTTAAGTCACACGCTTTCTATTACTGGATGTTTCTAAGTTCAAAATTTCACCATGTTTAAATGTTGAATTTTACTTGAGCCGTCGTCTGGGTGGGAGGTGGGGGGGGGAGTAGTTTGCACTTATCAGTACCGTCCATGAACAAGCTCAATCAAACCGAGCCTGCAACATTTTCAATTTTTCCGTTGTGGACTTTCTTTAGCGATTCTTATTTTCTGTATTTTTAAACCTTGTCTGCAGTCGAAAATGAAATCGTATTTAGCAATGTAACATGATGTTGTTAATCCGAAAATTATTTTATAAGTGAATCTACATTGCCTGCTCATTAAACGTGCATAAATATATTGGAATACTATTCTGACATTACAGAACAGCTATAAAAATTTACTAAATTTATCTCTTTTTTTTAAATTAAACGTTGAATAGAAGTCGGTTTAAGAAATGACTTAACGATTTTAGATACGTTCAGATGAATAACGTAATGAACGAGTAACGTTATTCGTTTTTTCACGATCAAAGGCAAATAATCAATTTGTAAAAGAAATTCCTTTCATCTGCCCATCGTGAAATATACGCATTCAACCTGATTAGACATCAACTTTCCAGTTATTCAATGGAAACATTTATTCAATGGAAAATATGTTTGCTGTGGCCCCATATTGTTTTTAAATGGTCTATGAAATTTATTTATCAATTGTTTTCGTAAATAGCAAAATTAGGAAGCAGATATTGGCAACAAAGTATACAGTATTAACGTGTCTTACTTTTTAAACAGTATGGACTAAGTTAGTCATAAAGAACAAATCTCTTTGTTTGATGCTTTGTTTTCAATTTTAAATGCAATGTTATGTCAGTTATGACTTATACATGATTTATGAATAAGTATAGACTCTCGTAAACATCAATATTTTAAAGCTTGTAATACTTAACATGCGTAGAGAAATTACGCATGCAAGCCGTATAAGATATCATTGCATACATTAATATTGTATATTTTATATGGTTGCTCGATGATCAACGCATATTATCAAATATTGTGACTAAGGTTTGTTTATGAACAACTATCATTCCAATTCAACTTTTAAAGCTAGTGTATTTGTTGATGTGCTTGCAAACATAACCATTGATTGTTGTACGAGATAACAATAACATTTTACATGAAATGCCCTATGTTGCAAATGCAGGGACATGTAATAAAAGTAAAATATCCGTTCCTTATGTATTTTCTTTGGTTATTTTATTTACAAATCGATATTTAATTTTTCAAACAAAATTTAACCGATCTATCTCTAAATTGATTATTTTATTGGTCACTTATCTAAAAATAGGAAAGCAATCATTATGTTGAATTATGTTTGAAGCTGTTATGAATAAATGCAATAATTGTAATAATTGATATATTATATTTTAACAAACTGTAACAACTTTGTATTCTTATCTAAAATATTGTAGAAGCCGGTAAAAAAAGAAAAATTATAACGGAAAATACATACCACTTTAATATCATAGATAAATCCGTTGACGTGTTTAAACAAAAAATGTATACAATTCTGCATCTCATAGTTCCATCACAGTCGTAAATGCAAATGAGAATTTATGGTGATATTTTAAATATCAATATTCAATTATACAACAAAAGAAATCCAGGCATCCGCTATGAAAACAGTTATCCTGCTTTGAGTATCATAAAAACATTAGAGCAACAGCAGTAATAGCGATATGTTTCATAAACTCAACCAACACACACTTATTACTAAGATAAATAGAAATTCCATATTGCAAAGATTTTTGATTGATTGTGATTTTGAATACATTATAACAGGTGCATCGAATTAAGATTTTCTTAGGTGGAAAATATATTTTACCTTGAGTGTAACTATACAAGTAGAAATTATTCACGTTTTTAAGAAATGGTTTTAAAATGTGTTTTCTATGCCATTTAATTCTCTGAAGAGTAAATAAATGTGTTATGAATGTATCTTTAAATACAATTTCAAAAATGATATCCATTTTCATAATCGTATTCTAAAAAACAACATGTGTGTTATAGGTTATTTTACTACTTTGTATCTCCTTACTGTTAGACATATCTCTAAAACAAACACACAAGGATTTGTTTTCATGAATTTTGCGTTTTCTTAATATGCCTCTTTCTAATTGGCCGTTTAAATTACCATGCGATTTAGTAACTTAATTGTTTTGCATAGTTTGTATGTTTTTAAACACTTCAGTATGAACGGTTCTTAAAGAACATATAGTATAACATCCTCAGCTGATTTTTTTCCTATTAATGACTATGATCATATTTGGGTGAAATACTTTTACAGCAGATACTTATTGAAATCTAGGAAACAAGCTATGTTTAGAAAGCCGCATTCCCTATTACTGGTCAGTCTAATGTGGTATTTTTAAAAATACTATTTAACTATTTTATCATATAAATTTTACGAATTAACTGCTTTTATATCTTTCAAAACCTGCATTTCCCTTTAACATATGGAAGATAAATAAAGATAGCAACCACAAATAAATGATTAATGATCAACATCGTTAGTACAACAAGACAGAAAGCGATGACATACTGTTGATTTTGTAGTGAAATGATAAACATCGAAATATTCTGACAAATAATTAAGTATTTCGTTGCTATTTTGTGCCATTGTTTATAAATAGAACAGAGAACCAGAAAATAAAAGATGATAAAAATAGCAAAATTTTTCTGTTAATAAGGGGGCAAAAAATTTGCCTTCAATTTCCCCCTTGCAAACTCTGAAAAGTTTGAAAATTTGCAATACCATTAAAAAATTTTAGACGACAAAAAAAAGGTTGAAAGGGGAGGGAACTGAAAAGTAATCGGTGATCGTACAGATATAAATCCATAAAAACAAGTGATAGTTCACAATATCAGACTAGATCGATATAAAGGTAGGCTGATGGACAATAGCCAACAGGATATGTTTAATTTTTGCAATCTTTCAGTCTTGACTCGTTTCTTTACAATGTACATGTACTCTAATGGCACAATGTAAGCTCTAAATCAATGATAATTCAATGTATTGTATTGTATATTGAACTTTTAAAATTTTATACATATAATTTATCTCAGAATAGATGCTAGTTTTATTATGCAAGTAAGACATCTAGACCCTTGACTTCTTGACCCCTTACGATATTAAGATGACTTCTAGACACCTTGCCACTTAGACCCCTTTTAACATGACTTTTCGACCCCTAGTGGGTAAGACATTTCGATCCCTATCTCAATCATGTATAACAACACACGTACATGTTGTTGTTTTTTTTTGTTGTTGTTGTTGTTGTGTTTTTTTGTCATTAAAATATAGAATTTAAAGAACCAATAAGCCTAAAATTTCCTAATAATTAGTAGTTCGATTAACAGAAATTAATAAGTGCACATTGAAATAATGACAATATTTGCTTAGAAAAAGGTGCATTACAAAACGACAGATAGATATTCATATCATAAAAAAACCGTTTACAATATCTATTGCAATTACTGTTATTGTTGATATCATGTATACAGTGTATATACATAATATATTATGCTTTCAGTTTAAATATAGTGCGTGTGTTGCTATTCCTTATATAAAATACTTAACTTGTATAACAAATAACGGCTCAATAAGATTTCACTTATTTCTCAGCATATCTATTAGATTAAATATAATAACACACTTGTAAACAAATTAACCTTTTTTTCTATATTTACGTCTTTATGCAAATTATGTTATCGAAATGAACATCTTCAAGTACATTATAGAATAAGGGGTCGAAATGTCCAGTAAATTTAAGGGGTCTAAGTGTCTTAGGGGTCTAAGTGTCATGGGTCGAGATGTCTTAGGGGCCGAGGTGTCAAGGGGTCGAGGTTTCAAGGGGTCTAAATGTCATAGACTATTTTATTATACTACCAAATCACCGCTATAGACATATGGTATTCAAACGATTATAAAAAAATACATAGAAAGTGTCAAGAAAACATTGGTTTGAAAAAGGTAAGATTACTAACTACAATCGATTTTTACCTCATTAAAAGATCAATACCAGCGTTTTCAGTGATCAGAGCAGCTAATAAATGTAAGTAATCATTTTTCATTACCCGACTTATGATTGTAATGCAAGGTTTGAGATATGTCTTATATTTTCAAATCTTAATATAGAAACATTCTAACTAATGCTTTTTTATAATAGTAATAATTAAATTGATATGAAAATGTATCATTATTGTGCGTGTACCTAGATGTAATACCTTTTTATTTTCACCGCCTTCGTGGTCGATAGGTTAGAGTCGATGACTTCTAATCCAGTTACCTCTCTGGCGTGGGTTCGATCCCCGGGAGAAGCTTTGGTAGTTTAGCGCGGAGGAAGGTAGTCTAGTACTTGTGTAACTCTCCAGGAACGATGGTTAGGAAACTACCCGCCTATATGACTGAAAAACTGTTCGGAAAAGGCGTAAAATGAAACCAAGAAACAAACAATTGTTATTTTCTTCTGCATACTGCAGCACCGCCGTTAACATTTTGGTGTCAGATTAAGAGAATCGTTTATGCGGAAGTATTGAAAATATTTATGCATTTATGTTTAGTTTTGGTACAATATGTAATGCTATATATTAGATCATATGATGCACAAACAAGAATTATAAATATATCGGAATGCTTGTGGCCTGCAGAATGCTTGAAAGTTATCGGTTTTTCGCCCCTTTTCATGTTAAAGCATGATATACTCGTATAACTCAACATTAATAATGCTCTATAGCTGCAGACAAAATATGATACTGGAAATTACATGCAATAAACCAAGAACAAAATCGAACATTTTTATTTGTATGTAGATCGATTACTTCATTCCTAGAAATATATCAAGTTGGTACGAATTCTCAATGGTTAAGAAATAAGTAATATAATGTAGTTAGTTACCTATCTATTCGTGTCTCAAGAATGATACAAATGATTAAATAAATCTGATATCTTACATACCTGAAACAAAGTAAACAGTACATTATATATCGATGGCTCAGCGCAAAACTCAGCTAACACCATTTTTTGAAATTTTACAGGAGGGTGAAAAAACTGTTTAATTTTTTTCCCTTCGTGTATCTTTTAAATATTCTAATATTTTTAATTCATGCTAAAGGCTTTGAAACTTATATGATAAGTCATTGTCTAGTGGAATTAATTCTTAATGGTTTAAATGCAATATTTTGAGTTAGCATGGGTTTTGCACTGACAATCAAAGACTTTCCTAAAAACAAGTTAGCGCAAAACTAGGCTAAGTCGACTTGGATGAGTTTTGCACTTGTAAATGAATGATTTGTTGAAACTAAAGTTGTAAAATATGTGCTAAGTCAAGTTAACATAATTTACAAATCTATTTGAATTATATAATAAGAGGAAAAATTACATACAATGAACATTCTGAAATAATTCAAATAATTTAATTGTCAAAATTGATATTTCTATTTAACAATGCAACTTAAATATGACAATATTTGTAGCTTAGACTGATCATTTCATATTATACACTTGTAGTCTTATAAAATGGGAATGATGGGAATAAAGGATTATATACCTGAAGTGAACATATAAATAAGACCTTTGTACACTTCATATGAAATGTTTGAGTAATTTTTGCACAAGAGATCAGAGATCACTGGTAGGAGTATGTAAAAGCCAGGTCCATAGACTTACTTTTATATACTGTAAATTTAAAACGGGAACCTATTTATTATAAAATTCTACATTTGGTAAATTTAAACAAATAAGAGTTATTGGACTTATGCCATGTCATGTTAGAATAATCACAGAGAATAAGTGTGTTAAAGTTTCAATCCATTCCCCTTCAATAGTTATGCCTTATGGAGATATCAGCTTACCACCGCAAAAACTTAATCAAGAATTTCTAAGTAAAAAAAAAATGGGGCATAATTATGCAAAAAAGCAAATCAGAGTTATGGGACTTGTGCCAATCATGTTAGATAATCACAGAGAACAAGTGTGTGTGAAGTTTCAATCCATTCCCTTCAGTAGTTATGGAGATACCAGCTTACAACAAGAATTTTTAAGTATAAAAAGAAGGCATAATTATTGTGCAAAAAAGCAAATCAGAGGTTATGGGACCTGTGACAATCATGTTAGATAATCACAAAAAAGTGTAGGGGTTTCAATCCATTCCCTTCCGTAGTTATGGAGATACCAGCTTACACCAAGAATTTCTAAGTTTAAAAAAGAGGCATAATTATGCAAATAGCAAATCAGAGTTATGGGACTTGTGCCAATCATATAGGATAATCACAAAGAACAAGTGTATGGGGTTCAATCCAATCCAGTAGTTTAAA